>NC_073744.1:20263390-20563390 GCF_029784135.1 Toxorhynchites rutilus septentrionalis
AAAAAAATTGACAGGTCCATCAATCAAATCTTAAGGCGTGTCAACATTATGCCGAATGATGTCGATCGGTCTGTACCAGGCGGCATATTCGGTTCGTTATGTAATGCTGACGCCACATCGGGTGCACGAAGCCGAAGCCCCATCGGATGTACGAAGCCGTCACGAACACACGAAGTACAATGTCGTCAACGCCAATTTACATCGTTTTGTTTTGGTTCGACTTTCTCGAACCGGACCCACTTTTTTCGGGTTGGGTTCGGTTTGTTTCGAGTCGGTTTTCGGCACGTCGGCGAGCCCGGGCGGTACGTCCACATTTAGTCGGCTATACCGGGCGGCCAAGGCCGCTCGGCGTAATGTAGACGCGTTTTTAACCGTAATGGCGAAAACATTGAAGCAACTCCGTTGAGAAGTGTGCGCTTTCAAAGAACGGTACCACGCCGCGTGGAAAACGGACATCGTGCGGCACTTTGTGGACGCCGGATACGCCCGTACCTTCCATGGGAAATTTATCAAACTCAATTATCTGTCTTAATTTTTTTATCGCCATCCGAAAAAAGTCCATTTGTTTTAATGCAAACGTTAGTCAGATGGATAATGGTCGAATAATAGTTTTGAGTGCTTAATAAGACGGTATTCTGAACTATGCGTTGTAGAAAATCTTATTTAGATATAATTGAAGCTTTTGTTCAACCATTAATATTTACATGGACAATATACCAATATGTTTTTTGGGTGCTTTTGTATTCGTTTGTTCAACAACTCATGAAAAAGCTGAATAGACGCATTTTAAACCTGAAATATTCGACGACTGGCGGACTCGAAACTGGAATCGGACATTTCCCGACGTTTAATATATCGACCGACCAAACATTTCACTTGTTGGGAGTTTTTATTCTTTCTTGGAATCCGACTGGATTGAATTCTGTGCGGAATTCCACTTTCCGATGAGAGGAAACGTTTTATGTAAAACGCTCGGTTCTACGTGAATTTCCGGTCACTAGTACTTTCATAATTTTACTATTTCACTTCGATAGTTTATTAGCGACTAAACATTTCCCTACAATGATTTCTTTGCGACTAAACATTTCACTACAACGATTTCTTTGCGACTGAACAACGTATTGAACATTTCGTGCCCTATTTATACGGTACCCGCTACAGCGAATTCTACTGTTGTATTTTTTCTAGAATTTTAGAACATTCGCTATAAACAGTGGTGCTTTGTTTTATAGCAAATTTGTTTCAATCATTTCCTAACCTATGATAATGCGATTATTATTGTTTTGATTTTACAATGTTATTATTTATATGTATACTTCGCGACGACTGTTTTGTGTTTTTTTAAGTGATTGGAATGTTTTATTGAATAATCCCGAATATTCCAGAAGAAACAGGTAACTACTCATTGTTATGTAAAAGCATTAATTATTCATGTTTTCCAGGTACGGATTCAGGATATTTGCTGCAGATTAATGTTTTAATTGCGTTGTTTGGTGTTGTTTTAGTGTAAAAATAAAATGTTGATATTGAATCGATGTGTGATCTTTTTCTTTGCTAGTCGATTTTACGTGCCAGGCCGTAACAACAGCTTTCATTCGACTAACGAACCAACCATCAGCCGTAATGAAACTATTTCAGTTCAATAACGGTCGAACAATAGTATTGAGTACTTAATAAGACGATATGCTGAACTATACGCTGTATAACAGATTATTTAGACCAAATTGATGTCTTTGTTCAACCATTGATATTCACCTGGATAATCCGGTATTTTTTTTTTATCTCATTTATTTATTTAAGGCTCATTAGCATTTCAGCTGTAACAGAGCCAAATTTTAATCGTGTACATGTCACATGGTTATCATATCTATAATTAGCACATTACACAGTTGCCATTCGCCAGTATTTCTTCTATACCATTACATATGGTACATTCACACAGTAGCCATTTAGGCGTAAGAGTATTCTTTCTGTTCTTCCATTATCAGTTGGGCCACCGGACAGCGGAGACAGTTGATTGATCATTGTTGAGTTATTTATAGAACAGCAGCCCGATGTGTCTTGCAGAGCAGAGCAGTTGTATGGATGAATCGATCTCATTTCGACCGTGGATCGATCTCCATCGCTGATGATTGTTGCGTGGACGTAGCTATTCTGTAACAACACAAAGATGGTCAATGAGGGCCCTGAGTTTTGAACTCACGATCGATCGCTTACTAAGCGAACGCGCAACCAATGTGGCTACGGAGACCCCCTTAATCCGGTATTTGGTGGCTACTATGATACTCATTAATAATAATTCAATTTCTTTACAGTATATGTTGCACATTTTATGTAGCACAGAATTCTTTCCTGCCTTCGCCATGAATTCATTTATTCGACAATAATGTTAATAATGAGTGAATAAAAAAATCGTCAAGTGTAAAACATACAACTGAGTCGTTCACATCGAGCAAAAAATAGTCTCTGCGTGATAAGCTGTCATTTCCCGGTGACGACCCGACGACTTATCAGTATTATCACACACAAAATCTAAGCAGCACGCCATCCGTATCAATGTCACTGCTAAGTGAATGTTGAAAACTGTCACTTCATCAAAGCGACAATAAAGTCCGAGGACAGCGACACCGTTTTCAACTATGGATTACATTAATTCGTCCATCGCCGAACCACACCGAAAGCACAACACAAACAAAGGATGTGCCAAAACTCTAATGTAAACAAATTAATACACCTAGTGCCAACAAAAACAATATAGATTCGTATATATCACGCGTATATATCATGATGCATTATACAGAAATACTATTAGGGCATCGGAAAATGTGGGCTCCCGGTTCCTGCTGGTGGGAGCGAGAGCAGACTCCCATTCAGACATGTTTCCGGTTGCCAACGGTAGCCGGCAGAGAACCAATTGGGGAAATAAACGAAACGACAGAATGTCGTCATTTGGAATGAAGCGTGTTGTAGGATAAAATGGGGGCAGAACGCAACATCATTTCGGAGAATGACAAACACAGTTATCAAAATTAACAACAAAGTATGCATATTTATTTTCAATGTACATTTTACACTAATGCTTTCTAAGGAGTCATGCTTAGAGGTTCGTTTTTAGTTTTAAAACAAAACACAAGATTTGCCAAATTGTATGGATTTTTCTTTTAGTAATGGAAAGCATACCAAGTTTACGGCTTTTCTATTCGGATCATACGTTTCATCTCATCACCAGCAATTTAGGATTCCGTAATTGTAAAAGCATCATTGTTTCGTATAGTTCAACTCCCGTTGTCCATCGCCCACTCAATGTCCAAACTGACATCCACAACTTCGCAATCAATAATGCTTTCTTGCATCTGTCTTCGTTCAGTCTTCGAATATAGACATACAAGAATTCCACATTACATCCCACAAGCGGGGAATCATAATTGTATTACACACCGATCGAATTAATAGATATAATCTCCAGTCCTGTGCGATCCCAATAGATGCCAACAAAATACATAAAATTGATTTGCCCACAGCAAATACGGGAAATTAATTGGAAAATATTAACATCCTTATAAAGTTACCGCGCGCTAATTCAAGCACTAACGTTGATTCCCCCCAATCAGTCACTCAACAGCACCCGTACCTGTCACGGATCCGTCGTGAAGTGTGAAGACACGATGCGAACGCTCGCATCGTTTTCCCACCCACTTTTATCGAGTTCAACCCCCCTGGTGATGATGGTAAGAGTGGTGAAACCTGTTTCAGGTTCAACAAGACAAGTTAATTATCCGCCGTCGCTATACACAAATTTGTTCGTCTGTTTTTTTTTTTAAAGCTAGAGTCGAGTCGTGTTGGGCATTCACTACTCGTTTTACTTTACAAAAAAAGAACGGAAAATATACTCGAGATAAACTTGGAAACATTGGTAGTATTTTTTGTGGCTTCAACGCGCTGTGGAGCGTTCAACGTGGGAGAGAAGTTTTCTTCCGCCAGGCGCTGAAAGGCATTTTCTCAATGCGGAAAAAGCTGCTATTCTTGGGAGCGGTTATTTTAGGATCATCATTTTTCACCTCCGATTCAACGTCGCATGCCACTTTTGTGTGTAACAACAGAAAAGTTAGACAGAATTGGAACTAAAAAAGGAATCATTAAGGGCGAGAGAATGTTGTTTCGTGGAGAAGGCAGAGGCAGTTCCACGTGTATTCGCCAAGGTCATCTACATCATATGGCGCAGTAAGTGTGACAGACATTAGTGCTTCGGCGTAATGTTACACACCAGCTGTTATGACATTTTCACTAAAAAGATACATCAGCGCGAGTTTCATGCCTAAACTAACAATATAGTTATCGCTCACCAAAGAGAAACCATGCGCTTTTCCCACATTGACATTGAGACCGGCTACTACAACATTTTGGTGCCGGACAGCCCAACGAGATGTTCAGATCGGGGGTCCATTCGATAATAGATTTCTTCCTGACAAACGTGGCCGTACCAAAGGATCCAGTCGTCGATGAGCTGCCATCGGACCACTACCCAGAGGTGCTGAAGTTGGGTGCTTCTGTTGATGCTGTTATCCGCCGGCCCAGGAGGTATTATCATTGCGCAAATTGGATCATGGTCCAACGAATTGTGGACAACAGCATTAACACCGCTCTACTTTTGGATTCCCCTATGGAAGTTGATCTGGCGTTGAAATCCCTCCAGTAAGTAATTGAAATTGCCCGTGACAGTGTGGTCCCAGTCCAACAATATCGGGTGAGTAACTCTCTCCAAATTGACAGCTCCACAAAATATTTGATATGTACTAGGAGTACCTACCGGCGCCAATACCAGTGTACTGGCGACCGCGATAAAAAAGTTTCATTTAATAATCTGACCAGGGTAATCCGGGAATGAATTAAAGATCTTAGGAATGAGCAATTTCAGAGAAAACTTCAACAAATTCTTCCCCACTCTAAACCTTTCTGGTGTTTGACAAACATGCTAAAAAAGAAACCTAAACCATTTCCTCCCTTGTTCTCGTCAGGAGACTCACGAGAAGGTAGTCTATTGCTGATTTCCACTGAAAAAGTGGATGCGTTGGGACAACAGTTTGTGTTATCACACAATCTTGGGCGAAATATCGTTAGCCCTTATGAGCAGGCTGAAGTTGAAGGGGTCACCATGGTTGAGCGATCGGACAGCTTGATTCCGGAGGAATCAAGAGTCACGGCTGATGAGCTGATGGCTCTTATCAAATCTTCCAAGAACATGACGGCCCCTGTTTTGACAACATCTTTAATATTGAGCTCAAACACTTGAGTCATGGTTCATTTGCTTTTGTAGCAAAAATATACAATAGATGCCGGGAGCTTTGCTATTTCCCTTCAGTGTGGAAGTTAGCTAAAGCCATCCCTGTACTGAAGCCGGGGTAAGATCCTTCTATTCTTAAGACCTATCGACCCATCAGCTTGCTCTCTGCCGTTTCTAAGCTTTTCAAGAAGTGTGTCAAGAGTCGAATTCTTGCTTTCGCGGATGAGAATGGTATCTTTTCTGAGAAACAATTTGATTTCCGTAAGGGAATGTCCACCATCCATCAACTCACTAGAGTTACTAATATTGTACAGCGGAACAGGCGCTCTTGAATATTGAAAAGGCCTTCGATAATGTGTGGCACGATGGTCTGGTGTACAAGCTATGCAGCTTGCAGATTCAATTTTTCAATGTATCTTATTAAGAACATCAGAAATTATCTCTCCAAAAGGACCTTTCGGGTATCCCTGCATAATGTGTGCTCAGAGCATTTTAATATAGATGCAGGTGTGCCCCAAGGAAGCATCGTTGGGCCCATTCTGTACAACATTTATACCGCGGACATCCCATCGCTTCCCGGTGATGGTATATTGCACCTTTTTGCCGATGATTTTTAGATCTCACATTAATAAAAACGTCACGAAATGCAATATTCTGCTCCGGTCGTTGTATTCATTGATTGGCAGAAACTCTAAACTTTGTCCGAAGAATCAGATGGCTGTCTACAAGCAGATCATTTACCCTGCAATTAAGTATGCGGTTCCTGTCTGGAAGGGCTGTGCCCAGACACACAGGATGAGACTCCAACGCGTTCAGAATAAATTTCTGAAGATAATCCTGAATCTGCCCTCTGGGCGAGAACTACGGAGATTCACGAAAGGGCCTACCTGGATACCCTGGAAGTGAAATTCCAAAAATAGGTTCACAAATTTGGAGAGAGGTGCTTTTATTTCGAGCATTTGATTCTTCGGAATTTGTATAGTAATTTCATAGGTTTAGGTTAAGGTTAGGTTAAGTAAGTAGTTTAATAATTTTAGTTTTAATAATTTTAAAAATAATTTGAAATGTCCAACATTCGACATCGAAAAAAAAAACTAATCATATCAAACATGCATTTCAAAATGCAATTTCTATATCTAGAATTAAGATGCAAAGCAAAAGCTGTTCACTTAACTTGTAAGAACAAAAAACAAACGAAAAAAATAAATATTTATTTATGAAAAAAACCCTTTTCCCTTCAACGACGAATATAGAGAGCCGGTATGCGCTAGTTAGAAGAAAATGTTGATGCGAGTGAGTCACACTCTACATAACATATTCGAAAATCAGAGAGGCGTTGTTTTTTGTTCTTGAGTTATGATAATATTTTTTTCATGTTTTTCTTAAAGTCTGTTTCGGAAAAAAGGGGAAAATGGATTTTTGGGACTACCCCAAAATTGAAATGGTCCCCCTAATGCAAAAAAATATGTGTCCAATGTTTTGCGATAAAGAACAAAATTACCACTTTTCACGAAAATCCGTAAACCACTATATCGGTTTGGCATGAAATGGCTGTATACAGTGATAGTTTTGTTCCTTTTCATTTTAGGGTGCTTCGAAAAATTAACTTTTCCTATTTCCAAAAATACCTTTTTTCCAAAATTTATACCTTTTGAACTTTGATTAACTCCGATGATCGACATATCAAATTGAAGCCAATCAGCTTAGCTTATAATATACATGCGATGAAAACGGATTTTGTTTTCGTAATTATTAATTGTATTTGTATTCCATAGTTTACACGGTCTCGGGGTCAAGGGCGCTATATAGGTTTTTTTACAACATATATCCGAAAATCAGAGAGGCGTTATTTTTTGTTCTTGAGTTATGATTTTTCGAAATTGACCGATGGTCCGAAAACTCTTACATATCTACATATCTTTGGAAATTAAAAAAAAAGTTGAAGGGTTCTAATGTTATAACACATACTGTACACCAGTGCAGTGATAATGTAAATGAACTGTCCTTCTTTTTTTTTATCTATCAACCATTGGTGTCACAATTAGAATTAAACAATAAAAATCTAACCACTCTCACACATTGCTGATAATTCATTCCTTCCGAACTGCAAGTACAGGGAAGAAATTAATTAGCTCTAATTATACTGCCAAATGATAATTTTTTACTACGAGAGCTCCGTAGTTAGTCAGCTTGCGCTAATTATCTCTCCTTCTGATATGATCTCATTCGCATTAGCAGGAAAGTTGTCGCTAGCTGTGTGATTTCATTCCCGAACTCGTTTGGACAAATGAAATTAATCCATGTGCATAGGTCTGCACATGAGAATAGCGAGAGCTCGACGGACGTCTTTTTGCCAGTGAAAGTGTTGAACGTTCAACATATTCTAGACGATTTTGAAGGAACATATGTATAGAATTGACTGCAAAAAACATTCGAAACATTAACTACGAGTACATTCAAATTTTCGGACGCATATTGCAAGATATGTTACTATGAAAAAATAAGCTGTCGATCCTAGCTTAAAGGGGTAGTACACTATGGAAACTTTTAACAAAAAAATGTCGCCATTCTCGTTGAAAAATCAATATTTTGAAAAAAATCCTACGTACGATGACAGGAAATATATCCAAGATCACGTAAAAAAACACAATTGAAATCGGTCCACTAGAAAAACTTCCCACAAATTTACAAGATTTTGGCTGCAGGGGTTCAATAACCCGACAGTCAAATTAGCACCAATTTATTTTTGTTTGTTAAATTATATATTAACAAAACTAATAAAACTGTGACATCTGATCAATCATAGTAATTTATTTTCTCGTTGAAAAAAGTCACGGAAATCTCATTTTTATGGTGTTCATTGTGTACTACCCCCTTAACATCACAACTGGCTAGAGATTTTTTTTTCTTTTTCATTTTAGTTATTTCATTTTCATCAGTTACAATTCATTACCTGTGCTTTGAATTAGCATTTTTGTTTGCTAAAACGACTAGAAAACCTTAACCTAACTTAACCTACCTGGCCCTAATCTAAACCTAAGGTTGGCAATACCATAAGACATAACAAGAGTCCATACAGAGACATAAGAACTTACATTACATATAATGCTACTAACCGATAGCAAAACGCAAAAATTTAAAGGCTACAGAGCTAGTCAATCAAAGTCAGTCGATAAGTTCCCATAAAAACGTAGTTTTGCATGTTTTCATCACACATTCGCTACATGAATGGGAAGGATTTCATATTGAATTCAACTGAAAACGGAGACCGCTCTCCGGCATAATCATGAGCATAAAAGTGAAAAAGGAATGGTAAGGGTTTTTTTCCATATCTAGAAGCATTATTACCTTACAAATACAAGCTATTCCATAAAACTTTTTACGTGGTAATAAAACATACATCTCAAAGTAGACATGAAGCTATGACACGACTTTCCAGTGAAATCATCTTCCCTAGAATTCAACAGTAATCCTCAGACAATCCCACAAAAAAGAAACTCCCGAAGGGCTTGAAGGATACACATTCGTTCTATTTTGATGCCGCTAACCTGCCGCGAATTTTTTCCGAGTTGCTGTACTCTGCTGCTACTGCTCCAGCCACCACTATCCCTGACTCTCTGGCTGAAATATGAAGCAGGATCTGAACTCTTGTTTTGCCTGGGTAGACCTAATAAAACAATTCACTTCCCACACACGAAACACACAGAGAGAAACAACTATTGGGTAGCTATGCCAAATCTGGATCTCAACACCGTTAGACCAAATGGATTTCGACGGAAGGACGAGGCGGTGTTGGGTTTCTCGCTGTTGGCGCGTTGTTTTCAACCCTTCAAAATTGCATAGCCCATCGACTGAGTCATAATTCATACATGCTTCATAATTGGATTTCCATGTTTTCTCTTCCTCGCTCACACTCTCACACGGGACAATGAATTGCAGTGGGTGTGATATGTTTTGTTGGTTTGTCCAGTTGTTACCATCAATTTCGCTATGAAATGGACAAACACAAACTTGCTGGTGCTGATGTGGTGGTTACGCGATGATAAGCCGTGTGTTTCCCTTCTGCTTTTCCTCTCTGTGTGCTAATGGTGGAATGCACTATATCGCACTTCATGGTAAAGCACGGCAAACGGGTTTTCACGAATTAAGGAAGGATAATATCTCGCGTAACTGTTGAAAAGGTCCTATGTAACATTTACGCTAACTCGAGAAAAACGAAAATGAAGATCGGAACATTGTTCCGCGAATTGTTTCAAAAGGAATCGATTTTTATCACTAACTGTCAAAAATAACTCTGAAAAACCAATAGTAACTGTTGTTCCGTGATTTTGGTTCAAGGTTGATGCCTTAGATCACGGGTTTTCATATGGTGCTCCGCGGGAAATTTGCGCTCCTCGAAGTTATAGCAAATGCTCCCACTTGAAAGCCCTCTTTGAAAAAACCATTGTTTAATTTAATTTCACGGGACATATAGTGATTTATCTTGTTTACTTCAGGTCAGATGTCGTGTAACTGCGACACGCAACCGTAATAGAGTTGTTCCCAGTTGGGTAATGTCAATGCAAATAGGATTTGTGTTGTTGATTAAAAAATGTAGGTGCTCCGTCAAAAAATTTTGCTATAAAAAGTGCTCTGCCATAAAAAAAACTGCAAACCCCTGCCTTAGCACTTCGTGCTAAAGGCAGTTCATTCTTTGTTAATACTTGTTGAATTGCGCTAAAAGCGATAAGAACACCCGAAAGATACAAAAACTCTAAATGACCGAATTATAATAAAATTTTGTGTTGTTTTGATTGCTTTGTTACTTCGGACATATCAGGCGTCGGAGGGAAGCGACCTCCGAAGTAACAGTCGAATGCTTAAAATCCGAATCTGTACATTGGACATTTTTTGTATTGGTGATAAAAAGGTGAAATAGATAGATACTTGAACGATTATTTTGGGATACACTCAAAGATTGAAAACTAATAGTGTGCATCCATTAACTCCATTTGTTTACATTTGCGACATAGGACCTTTTCAAAAGTAGCGCGAGATATGTTATTTCCTGGATGGTGAAATTGTTTGGTACAGTGGTGGAAATGGTGTTTCGTGAAAATGGACAAATTTTAAATGTTGTATTCCATGTTTTTCATAGCCACCTGATTGAAAACATTTTAATGAATCTTAAAAAAATAATTTAACTTTCATCAAGCATCATTATTACAATATCTATCTCATCATATCAAAAGACCCCTGACGAGCTCTTGTTTTCGATGGATGAGCGGCTTTTTGACGTAGAACTTCGTCTTTGATTAAGAGTGCCAAATCAGAAAACACGTCACGTTTTATTAAAATAAAGATTTACATACAAAACGAATCGGAATTCTCTAAGATTTGTTTGATATGCTATACATTACAATCCTCTGGTGTGTAAATGGTTTCAAATTCATTAAAACTATAAGCTTTCCAATTTCCCATACATTTCTTCTGCTGATTCGTGAGCTTTTCTACCCGTGCCGTCAATAACGAGCAACTTATCGGCGAGCAACGAAGGGAAATGTTTTCCTAGAGTATAAATATTGGATCTCGCTGAGGCAAACTTTCAGTCTCGTTCTGTATTCAAGGCAATGAACATCGCTTGTTCTTCCTTGTTGTGCGTCATGACATGTCTTCGTTTCGGATTGAGCTGTGGGCGCAACCAAATTACTCACTCGCTGATGTTTCTGATCATTGCATCAAACTGAAGCCATTGCATTAAGGTTCTGAGCTACACAATTGTATGGGGAATCATTAATCTAGACTATCGTCGGCTCACCAAGAAAGTAAATGTTCTGGAATTTTATGTGGGATTCGGTTTCGCATGACGGTAGCAAAACTCTCTCCACCAAGGATGACAGCTAAGCTGATCTAGACCAGCAATATTATCAGAAGTGGCTTCTGTTGAGAAGAGCCCAAAACGGAGATAAGTATGTTTAGTTGCTTTAAGCCATTGATATATTGATACTTGTGTGCGTACGTGCGTGCTTCATAACCCGTACGTTACTATTTTTATCTTCGCTACGCCATTTGTATCTGCTCCCATGTGCAATTGGCACTGTCGCGATGCAACAATCGCCCAATTTTTTAATGCTATGATGGACGATTGCTTGGTGGTGCAAATTGTGCAGCCGTGATGACAAATATAAACAACGATAAATATAAGCTAATCTTGACCACAATGAAGCAATGATACTCTTCTCGAGGTTATTGAGATTAACAGAAACAATTTATTTCGTTTATAAAGTTACCAAGTAAGTAAATGTCGTTCTGGACTTTTGTATGTAGGGGAAAGTCGGGAAAGACGGACATGTTAGGAAAGACGGACACCCCTGTATAATTGATAAATTACATTTTTGTTTTAAATTTTAATTTTGTAAAAACTTGCAATACCGAAGCATCCGGGTTATTGGTGTATTTCTTGAGCAAATCTTAAAGTGCATTTATTGTAAATATATATATAAACGGTGCTCCTGTGGCCGAGTAATTAACGTCACACGTTATGTGGGTGTCGGGGGGTTTCTCGTCAAAAAATTTTCTACCGACTTGCACTCTGGTCACGTGTACTTCAGAGTTTTGTAAGATATGAAGGCACATATTGTCAAAGCTGATATAAAAACAGAGTTCACCAACCAGTACGAGTGAAACCGGCACCCCATGATGGTAACATCAGCACCCTCAGTTTGTCAATGAATATACTTGACACCAGCTAAACCAGTTTCAATTTGGCAACCGCCAAATGGTAGGTATTCTAATTCTAGATGTCGCTATCGAATATGGTTGGAATCGCTCAACTGATTCCGGAAATATGGTCGGAACAAGCTCCGGTGAACATGGAATATGGAAAAGAAAGGAATTTGATATTAGGCAAATGTATCATGCGGCACCTCAAACCAAACCACAACTCAATTACTAGTTCGATGAAATCTAGGTCCTGGTTTCTAGCTTACCACCTTTCACAAAACGTGATCCTGTAATGTAGACCTGGGGATTCAAAAATCTTGGAAGCACGTTTGACAGAAACTCCATCAACGGGTGACCGGAATAAATCGCCACAGTAAACAACTGCAACAGAAACAACCGCTTAGAAAAAGTGTAGTAGGCTAGAAATATTTGGCGCGGGAAAAACATCATGTGCCTCACATTTCTATTATAAATTTATTCTCTTGTTCTCGTTTTTCGAAATTTATTCTGAGGACAATGTAATGGGGACGAAGTCCCCATTTGGCGAGGATAAGGAATCGAGGCGGCCCATGCCGCCAAGATGACGCAATCCGAGTCCACCGCCGACCCGCCGTCGGAAGCGGCGGTGTCTCGCACGCAAACCTGGGATCCACTGATTGCCCGGTTAGTTTGAAACATAGGATACGATCCTTTAGCAATGTCCGACCGAGCTCTAGCGAGCGTCGGACGGTATACGTCTGCCCGGGGCGTTACGTTTGCCTGGGGCGATACGTTTGCCCGGTTAATTCTTGTTTTGAAATACAATACCGCGCCACAATATTTATAGCCTACTACACATTTTATAAGCGGTGGTTTCTGTTGCAGTCGTTTTCTGTGGCGATTTATTCCGGGAACCCCATCAACGATAGCCTCTTTTGCAAAGGTGAGGTTCTCCTGGGACCCACTCTCACAATTCGATTTCCTTGGGAGCTGCTAGGCATCTGAAATAGATGGAAATTATGTCCCAATAACCTTCAACTAACTGGAAATCATGCCGGGTTTACTCCACTCAAAGGGTGGCGGTCTTACCCCAACAGCATACATTTTTTAAGGACACTATTTCTATTCATTTTTTTGCTTTAACTTAACTCAACTCGAATCCCAGTGATAGTGAACAATACAGGAGATAAACTGTAGAACAACGAAAAAGGATTTGAAACCTCATTCAAGAATAAAAACTTAAATTCCACTATCGAAAAATCCCATCCGGTTGCACATCATCGGCACTCGCGTTCGATTTGTTTCATATTTTAACATTTGACGAATCACGGTCGATCGGATTTGATTTAAAGCGTCTAAAATAATCAATCCTAACATTAATTAGCGTTTTCTATTGAAACTCAAGGGGTGCCGGTTTTACCCCCAGTGACGAGCTTACCCCAGCTCCCTACGATGAGATGGCGAAAGAACCTTAGTGCAATTCAAAAAGAACTTTACATAAACCATCAGCACATACTTTGAACAAATGTCTATTCTTGATTCTATAAAATTTCGCGCATTTTAAAAAAACAAAACCTCATATTGTATCTGATCAATTTAAAATTCAACATGTTGCTTCGCTAATTCACGTGGCATAAACTTCGACAATATAACAACCAAGTATTTCAATACCACGCTCCTATATAAGCCCTGTGATCTTTTCTGCTCGGCGTACGAACTCTTTATATTCATGCTCTTCTCCCGACATAATTTGACAACTGACTGACTCCGAAATTTTACTATGGCAGAAAACACCCGCCCGTCATTTTGCCCTGACACAAACAGATACCACCAACCCATCCTCGGATTTCATAAATAACAAATGAAGCGGAATAACGTACCCACAAGCTACGAAATTGACTGCTTTCGCTCAGTCAGCCTTGAAAGCGCGCATTCACTCGGCGAGAGAAAATTACACAATGCCACCATCACCGTTTCGTTCCGGGCTTCCCCATCCTCCATTTGAAGGGGGGAGTCCTTGGAGTGGGACATGATCCCCCGCGCTCCGAGAGTGTGCTCAGCCTCGATAAGAAACTAAATTACATCACAGGCTTCAGTTCCATTTGGAAAATTTGTACAAAGCCGGGGTTTCCTATAGCCCAATTAAAATTCAGTTACCAGGTTAACATTTTCATCGACACGTACTGAGTTAATAGGCGACCGTGCGAAAGTGTGAAATGTGTGACAGTTTGCGGGATAAAATGAAATTTCCATAGCTCAACGGATGGGCTGTAAGGTACGGAGAATCGGTATAAATATCTCGAGAGGCATGGCACTACCGGTAGTTCTAACGCCGCAATGAGATTGATTTGGATTGTTCTAGGTGTCGGCCTGTCGGTGGTGCTGGGATCTCAAGTGGATGAATATTGCAATCGTGGTTTTCGTGAGGTGTTGACCGCGAGCAATTGCGACTATTATGCGTATGGACCACAGACGCTGATGACCTCGTACTGCCACTGGGATGAACAAGTGGGTCGGATCTAGTTTTACATAGAAAATTCTTCTACTAGATTATTCTTATCTACAGCCATACTACGGGATAACCAGTAAATTCTGCTGCTCGGGTGTGTGCGCTTATTGCTTCAAAAAATTTACGAATAAAACAAATGAAGAGGCGGATTTAATACCTGCAATAGATAATGAAAAAGGAAACGGCAATGGCGAAAGAAACAGTGATGAAAACGACATCGCCACCGTTCCCAACGTCAGTAAGGATGATTATACCGACAACCTTGAACCAATGGACAAATCGCTAGATGAGTTACTAGCAACGAAGATGAAGCGTATGATGCAAAAGTCCTAAAAACCAATTGTATTTCCGGTCGTTCTGAGGGTGTGTCAAAGTTTTCGTTTATTAACCAATGTTTGAAAAATCTTTTTGAATCATAATCCAACAAAATTGAGTTCAACGATTCCCACTGTTCGGCAAATAGATCGCATTCCGTGTCCCGGATTGAATCGTTTCGTATCACTTTGATTTCCCTTCAATTATCACCACCCAAAATAACAAGCACTTGATAAGGGCTCATTCCACCACTTTCCGGCAGCCCCGGCGATTCGGAACGACAGTGGAACGAAATTCGATCCCTATATCAAAAGAACGAAACGTCATCTCCAATTACGACCCAATTCTTTCGACACGATGAGGAATATGCGCTCCGATTTGAAGAGCATGAGTCATGACATAATAACCATCCATAACAACCGTGTTTTGGAAATCCACATCGTGCTGAGGAGAGAGAGAGAGAAACAGGTCAACCAAATAAAACATAAATCGTAACGAGGGCGCCAAAAAATAAACAGAGACATATATAAATCGAACAGAGAAGCTGCCAGGGTAGTTCGTACGGAGTCATATGTTCCCCATGCTTTTCTATGTACATTTTTCTCCTTCGTCGAGAAATCGTGAACTTTACCAGAAGCGGACAGAAGTACCAACAACATTCGCCAGTGTTCGGAATGTCTTTGCAAAACAGGATGATGACACAGGAAGAGGGGGGGAAATGTGCCATTATAGACAGCGAAAACTGTTTGTCAGCTGCAATTGACCTATTTCTACATATATTTGACTCCTCGGCTGTCGCAGCAGTTGGCAGCATGTGCCCGGACAAAGGGGAAGTAATGAGACATCCAGCTTCTGTTCGTTTGCCATCTCTCCCCCACCATCTCGTGGTTGGTGTTTCCGGAGGGAAGCAAAACGCGTACCGAAGTTGGGGGATTGCTCCCCTAATGTTTGCAGAAAGGAAGAAAAAAACCATTAGGAGTTGGAACGCTCTTGTACAAGCAAATGCTTCTATTGTGATTCGATTATACCGAGATTTGGCAGGATGATCGTTTGTTAAGTAGACGCCTGAGATTACAGTACTAATACGAGCGCCGGGAAAGGCACCGTAGTCCTTTGTGTAACTAATACTAACCGGAGAAATATCAAAAGCCCGTGCCATGCAGTCACTATTCACATTTTCCACGCAATCCTCGGAAGAAGTAGGAACAGTCAAAACCATCCGGTGCTAGAGAGTAATCAGTAACGGATATTCGATCGGATACTCTTGAATATGAACATGGCTGAACTCGTTTTATGAGGATAAAGTACGTTCGCTCGTTTAGTAAAATAAAAAGAAAGTAGATAAACTTAGGGGCACGGACAGATTTGACGTAGAACTGTGATTGTTTGTAGTAATTGCAGTTGAATCGAGTTTTTTCATTGATCTGAAATTTGCTATTTTTACTCTTTTGATACATCAAATGGAGGTCCTGGAAAAACAGTTTCTTATATTACGAGGGCAGTCCGATAAGTGCTTAGCCTACAAAAAAACAAAAATTTCGGAAAAGTGGCGATTTATTTCTCAACATAGTCTCCTTTTAGCTCGATACACTTGACCCAGCGATGCTCCAACATCTTTATTCCATCTAAAAAATACATTTTCTCGTGGTCTGCAAAGTAGGCCTATGTGGCAGCGATGACCTCCTCATTCGACTCAAATTTCTGCCCGGCGAGAGACTTTTTCTAGTTTGAAAACGAAAAAAGTCGCACGGGGCCAAATCTGGAGAATACGGTGGATGGGGCAGCAGTTCGTAGTGCAATTTGACCAATTTGGCCGTAGCGACAAATTTATAAAATATGTATGAGAACAAATTGTATGGATAACAACCTGAACATTGGGGTCTCCGTAGCCACATTGGTTGCGCGTTCGCTTAGTAAGCGATCGATAGTGATTTCAAAACTCAGGGCCCTCATTGACCATCTTTGTGTTGTTACAGAATAACTACGTCCACGCAACAATCATCAGCGATGGGAGCTCGATCCACGGTCGAAATAAGATCGATTCATCCATACAACTGCTCTGCTCTGCAAGACACATCGGGCTGCTGTTCTATAAATAACTCAACAATGATCAATAAACTGTCTTCGCTGTCCGGTCTAACTGGATAATGAAAGAACAGAAGGAAAACTCTTACGCCTAAATGGCTACTGTGTAAATGTGTACCATATGCAATGGTATAGAAGGAATACTGGCGAAATGGCAACTGTTTAGTTTGCTAACTATAGATATGATAACCATGTGAAATGTACACGATTAAAATTCGGCTCTGTTACAGCTAAAATGCTAATGAGCCTAAAATAAATAAATGGGATAAAAAAAACACCTGAGCATCAATCTAATGAAATCTGTATAAATGTTGATACTTTCGAGCCAGGCTCTTATCAAAACGAATAGAGAATAGAGTAAACCATCCAAGATCATCTCCAAGATCATTCCTCCATTGATTCTGATAAATGCCTATTATCGGTAAATGGAGAATAATTCATAATACGCATCGAGTCACATTGTGCATTGTGTTGCTCGTTGCATTGTGGGGAAAACGAATGAGTACTAAAATCGAAATTACATACCCATTTTAATCATCAAATTGTTTCCCTTTTTTACTATAGTCACTGCTTCAAGCTAAACGAAAATTCTGGATAAATTTCCTGTCTAATGATATACAACATAACATGTATCCCAATATCGATTTCGTGTAATATGCGTTTGGAAGGAATCCAGTTTAAACTGCAACTGAAACGCTGGCTGGAAGCTTTCTCAAGAGTCTTATGAGAGAGTATGGGATGTATGTACACTAGAGTACATAAGAAAGAGAAAGTTTGGGATAAAATTCATTCGATTTTGCTATGCTCTCGTCATTAAGGGGCAGTCGAGTTCATCATTTCAGTGTGTATTGGCAATCACTTTTTTATCGCTCTGGCGTGTGTTGTGTGAATTGAAGAAAAATTGAAGCACTAGTAAAAAAAAGAAAAATGGCGGATGAAGGACGTGTATTCCAGGGAAAATTGTGTGAAATATACACTTTTACGCATGAATCAGAAAATGGTTTATTTGATTTGTAATGAAGCCGCTACTGGAAAATTGGCTGAGTTAGAAGCGAAAGTTGTTCATTTGAAAGTTTGAATGAACGAGCTGCCGACTTTTTTTTTTTCAGTGGGGTTAGATGAGAGAAAGATTTCGAAGTAACCAAGGAATTTGCAGCTTGCCTTTTTCCTATGAATGTAGGATTTGAGGATGTCTTGAAGAATATTGTCCAAATCATCAATCAACTCGCACGCATTGGATCATCGTGAGTTCTAAGCTTCTATTCTTCTTTTTTTTTCTCTCGAAAACAAACTCAAGTTCAAACAATTTTTCATTTTACCCATTTTTTGACATTGAGAATCTATCAAGTGTCGACAACTAGGAAAAATGTGGATGCACTCCAGTCGATTATTTAGCCGAGTTGATGCACTTGGATTTCTACTCCAGATTTGTTCGAGAAGTGCGCTTTCCAGAAATAATAAAATCTGCTCATTGTATTATTAGAAGCGTGTGGCAACTGTAACTTTAGTTAAGTGCGATTCGTGTTTCGTACACTACAACAGTACAAAGAAACAGCTGATGCGGGCGATAGGTCCAAAAAGGGACGTCTGAGGTCGGTACGGCTGCACAATGTTATCTATGTTGTTCTTGGACGCGTTCAACGCAGCAATATTCTTCGGAAACAAAAGCGTTCATCAGTCGAAATGAATTGGATAAATGAATTGGTGCGTTCATCGATGTGGGAGTCATTTATTGACGCCGAGATTGAAGCAAATATGTTTGGAAAGATGCAAAAAACTCCTAGAACAGTTAAAAAACGAGACTAGCAATAAACCAACCAAACTTCATCTCCGCAAATGATGACCATTTGCCAGTCGGAATATTCACTCTGAGCCAAGTTGGAGGAGCGTGCCTGTGGATGTTCTCATTGGAATTACAAATCGTTAAAGAATTCTATCGAGAAGCTGCAGCGATTAACGATTGGCCTCAGCGTTTCCGACTGTGCGTGAAGAAGAGATGGTTGAATAATTTTGCCAAAAATGTTAATTCTGGATACTTTTTTTTGGAGTTCGGGTTGAACGATGACGCGGATCGGACGTGTTCGTTCGTGCTCTGTCTCTTTGTATGGAGTACCGGTGTTTAATTAGTGTTTCGGTTTAAAAACGCGCCTATATTATGAATAAAAGTGAGCTATCCGCCTCGGTGCATAGAATTTCAGTGGAATTAGCGTAAATTCCCTGGATAATTAGGGAAAAATTTGTAATCGAGCAGTGAATGTTACGACGAAAAAATGCTTCCATGTTTAGTGCAGTAGTGTGTGTTATTTGGTCGGTTTCGTGTTAAAGCTTTTGCACTGAAGGTGTTCTCATCGAAAGCATGTTGTGCTAACGTATCGACAGTTCCGCGTTCCTTTCGTGCTTGTTTTAGAATTTTAAACTTTCCATACAACATATGTGCTGCAATGTGTATGCGTGTGCGATTAACATTATGATCCACACGTCTGATATACAGTGATGGTTTTATCACAGCAGACCCGTCATGCCACCGAAGTTATGCCGGAAACCACTAGAGCGAAGTTTATTTATTATTTTTATTTTTCAAATTCAACGTCTAAGATTAAATTTATAAAAAAAATCATGATGAATGAATGAAAATGGCGACATTTTCACCGTGTTTAATTCTAATCGCGTGTGAAGTAAAAAAAAAAGGATAAGCAGAGATTGTGCTGAGTGAGAAGATATCTTGAATAATTTGGTCATTATAAGTGTTTTTGTAAGTGTTCATGTGCGAAGATTTTTTCGGTTTCACAGGCAGTTGATTAAAAGTTTGCCTCGTCGTATTCTGATTACATGCTTTGGAGGAGGTCGAAGAAAATAATCGCCATGATAGTCGTTGGGTCCGTTCGCTCGCAGCAGAGTTGCTGCATGTTGGTTTTTTTTTCTATTGAAGAACCAACTGTGCCCTTGCGTTTGTATTTCATCAGAGTAACCTATTTAGCAGAAGTGTGTGAGCGGATGCTTTTATATGATAGGTGGTAGTGAGCGAAATGATGATGAGTAGGAAAGGCGAAGGAAATATTGTGCGCTACACATACAACGTTCCGTTACCGCTCCGTCATCTATTCTCTTGGACTTATTTTGCCGACGGCGAACTTTCCGTTGTTGGTGTATGTGAATGTTTTTGAATATAGGCTACCCAAAATCAAAATCAATATGGCGTCATTTGTTTATCAACATATCATTTACGAGGATTGAAATCGAAAAATGCGCTGCTTTATTCTAACTGCATGAGCGATTTTCATATTTCGGTTTCACATGAAGGTGTTCACATTTAACATGGAGTTTAAAGTTAGTCACTATTCGACTATATAACCGGACCGAGTTGTAAACAACAGTAATTGATTGAACCAAAATGTCAGTAAACCGCAGCAATATAGGGTACACTGGCAATATGAGGGATTTGACGTTTTAGTCGTACCCCTGGTTGTATGTGAATCGCACTTATATCTGGTGTTACCGGTATTGTTTTAGTGTCAGCATCAGCAGCAGATGCGACGGCCTGCTTTGTTTATATCGTGTCTTGCTTCATCGTCGCCTCTCGCTCGCATGCTGCCCTACCACTCTGTCTATATTACTTGCTGTGCTCTGAATGTACGAACATCTTAAACCTAAGACGAGATCTGACAACTGGCTTCTGACTGTATTTTGGCTTTTTCTTCCAAATGCGAGCAACAGGGATGCCGATCCAAGAAATATCAAGATTTCCAATTGTTATAACATATTTGGGGAAAAGTTTTTCACAGTATTGTTACAATTTTACATCACTATTCACTAGAAATCTCAACAGAATATTTACAGAATTTCGAGAGGAACACGCAGAACATCTCGGGCGTAGCATGGTCTATATCATTCATTATTAATATTTATATTTATTTTGTCCATTTAATATTATCTATTACTAAACACTAAACTTCTTTAAGCTGTAGTGATACTAACTCGTCTTTTGACTATCAGGTCGAACACATAATCATTAAGATAAGGTTTAGAAGTTCGTCCTATGGGTGAAAAGTTAGTTGATGCACTTTTTCTCTCGTGGGTTTGTTCTAATCAAGGTTTAATTTTAAAAAATAACACAGATATGAACGTGTCAATCATCGGAAGGCTGGTATATATTTGTAACATTGTCAGTATCGCATAGTTTTACTGAGCAATTATTATTTATATTTATTTATATTTTATGATTTAATTTTACTAACCAACTATTTTTATCATTTTTATCATTTTTATTCATATTTCAATTTAACACGTTGAGCCCCGTGTCCCCGTCCGGCCCCGTGTCGGTCCTTAGGAGTTGAGTTTTTTGGTGGGAAAGTGCTGACTGACTGGTACTGACAGTTATAAAATAATAAAATAAAAATATATACGGTTTGTTTTCGGATGTTTTACAAAACGTGACTACTTTCTAGCCGAATTTCTAACTGTTTTCTATTTATACCATAATTATCTTTGTGAGCTGGGACCGACACCGATATTGTGGAAACGCTCTTGATGCGGGCTGAATGGAAAGAGCAGTAAGAAAAAAATCGGGGCTCAACGTGTTAATAGTATGTCTTATATCTTCACAAACTTGAGAAAATCTGTGGTAGTATTTATTTATTTTTGAACATATTTATTAAGATGAAAAGATATAGAGGATTTGGACCTCTGGGAGAAGAGATAGTAAAATCACTCTCACTCCCGCGGGTTCACCCCTATTCCCAACAACAGTTAAATAACAATTCATAAAAATAATTCTTTCATACAGCTACTGATGTGACAATAATCGGAAGGCCGGAGTGCACTTATAATATTCCACATATAATATTACTTATTACTAATTTTACAAACCAATTACTTTTTCAGATACAATTTTCATTAAGTATTATTAAAAGTATAAACTAATCATAGTAATAGTAATAGTAATAGTACTATTAATAGTAACAGTAACAATAATAATAATACTAATAGTAATAGTAACAATAATAGTGATAATAATAATGAAGTAATTTCTTTACTAAGTACTACTAAATTATTAATAATAACAAGCTACGCCAATAGCACTGACTGAGTGTATCCTATGGCTTACCTTCCCTACTAAAACATATCCTAAATTCCCGAGGTATTTATGAGAGGTCGTAGAGTTCTCTGCATCTCTCTTAAGTAAATATCGAACTAACATTCCTTCCCTTTCCTTAGCAGTTGCAAGGACGTGGCCAGGACAATTCTTAACTGTTGGAGAAATCCTGCCTTCATCTAAGAGATATTACCAATCGTCAGTAACGGATGAAGGCGAGTTTTTGACGTAACAGTTCTGAATTCGTACCACCTACGATATTGTGCAACTTGCTCAATGCTAATGCTAATGGTAATGCTAAAATGTTAATTCTGGATACTTTTATACCCTTTTATATATAGAACTGAATGCTTTCTAATGTAAAATAAAAAGTACCAGTTAAATGCGTATATTTTACATTCCATTATGAAAAGTAGTAAGAAAAAATCTTTGTGACACGCGGCTATAATGAAAATTCTAATGCGGCCCACACTATGTCTATACCTGGCCAACACTGTTGCAGGCATAACGTAAACAAGTTAATTATTTTTGTACCCAAAACGTCCGAGATGTATTTGCGTTGTTTCGATTTCATTTCTACTTTGAAAACTGTTCGTGCTTTGATTGTACCACACGAATAATATGTTAAAAGTTTGTATTGAGATAAAAAAAAGAGTTTTTAATATCGCTACGTTTTGTATTAGCCCACATGTCTTCAAATGTTTTTCAACGTAACTCCTAAACATATATTTTTACTTACTCCTAAACTAAAGTGACCAGATGGTCAGAGGTCTAACGCGGGACACAAAAAACAAAACGTTATGTATATACGTTATGTGAACATAAATCATAGTTTTGCGAGTCTAAAATGATCAGTATTGTTTCTTTCTGTGTATCGGCACTCAGTTGTGATTCTTCGGTGGTTTTGAATTTGTTTACGCCCGAAACTCACTCGCTCAATCAGAGTATTTACGCCTGGCAAGCACGATTCAAATTCTACAATTTTCTTCAAATTACCGAATGTAATGCTCGAAAATTCCAATTTATTTTTCATCGATTTTAGTGTTAACGTATGCAATCATAAAAATGGGCTAGCTTCGGATGGCGATGAAATATAATTTATAGGAACAAATTTTCTTTAAATCTTACGTTTATTAAGTCTACAACAAAAATGATTCAAGGCTGTGGATTCGCAGCAGCAGGACTGTCAAGCAAATTGATGATTTTCCCATACTGCAAGCCCCACCCCGAAGCGAAGCGAAGGAGTTGGACATCCTGAGGCGCTTTGTGTCCGCCAGATATAGCCAATCTGGTATTTACAATATCATCTCTTTGCCGCTCCTTAAGCCGAGAGATCGAAGCAACCGGCCAAACGGTGGAGAAGAATCTGGCCAAAATGGACACTTTTATGCGGAAGCGTCAGACGAGACCGGCCGTATCTGAGCAACAGGCAATCACCCAGAAGGAGTAGCTTGAGGTGCTGGTGAAAAACTTCTTTCCGGCGAAAGAAGTGAAAAACTTCTTTTCGTACTCATAATGAAAGACGAGACGTACTTGATGCTAGAATTCAACGAATGGCGGGGGACCGGGTACATTACGTTCCGCAGGTAAGCGATGACGTCGAATATATCATTCACATCAAGTTTTCGAAGAAGGTCCTTCTCTGACAGACGTAAAGGGATTGTCCAAGCCGCTCTTCTTTCGAGTCATATGGTGAATAGGGAGGTATATAATACGAAGTGCTTGCCGGAGTTGAGAAGGTGATGTGGTCTTTATGCCGAACCTGGGATCAGCCCATTATGCCAAAAGATCACTAGAGGATGAATCGGCTGGAGATAAACATTGTCGCGAAGACCACCAACCTTCCCAACATTCCCCAGCTGCGCCCGATAGAAAACTTTTGAACGAATGGCCAAAATAGAGAGACAGACGACCACCAAAGCCACGAAAAGGTAAAATAACACGCCTATATACATCTTTTCATCGGTTCCGGTCAATGGCACCATGGTTCAGGTTCGGGCCAACTTCCGTAAGACCGCCCAGCGCTTCATTTACGATACTTCATCAAAGAACTCTGCCTCTTCCTGTCGAGTATACACTAGTTCTTCCGGCTTATTTGAAACGTTAAGCCCTGACCGAGCTAGGGGACCAAAGATGAACTTTTCGTCTGACTCACGTTAGTCCCTGGGGACTTTTATCCTAGGGGACTTTTATACAAATCATTCTCCAATTTTGTTGCTGTCGCTTCCAGTTTACACTCTCTAAACACAAAGCCCAATGTCGGTGCGATGAAACCAACTCAACATATTAATTTTTGGATGCATTAGAAGCGCTCTTGAAAAGTCTGCCAAATAAAAGTTTTTTTTGAGGCTCATCCATTTAAGAAAATCAACATGAACAAATTGTGATATTGAAATATCACAGAAACGCGGGACATTTTCGTTTCTTTCGTTTTTTTACCAGTTTGAGCGACGAACATATCAGGCATGCTGCTGGCTACGTCCCTCTCTCTAACCAAACCCTGAGTAGAGTTGACATCAGTTTGGAGATGATTTCTAGGTTTTTCTCGAAACTCAAAGCGTTGTTCAATCCGGGACCTGACGGAATTCCATCAGCTTTTCTCAAAACGCACATGAGTGACTTGTTGACCTCCAAATATTCCAGCTTTCCGTTTCTACTGGCGTTTTTTCCGATCTGTTGGAAACTATCGCATATGTTCCCAGTCCATAAAAAAATGAAATAGACGGGACGTCAATAACTATCGTGGCATTACTTCGCTTTGTGCTTTGGCTAAATTGTTTGAGCTCGTTATCATGGAATCGCTAAACGCTCTCAGCTAGCCGTACATTAGCACTGACCAGCACGGATTCACGACGAGTCGCTCCGCTACCACAAATTTACTGTGTCTCACTTCCTACATTACCAACAGTATGTTACAATACGCTCAAACGGACGCCATTTATACAGATTTGACTGCGGCCTTTGAGTCTGTTCAACGAAGGTTCGTGAGATATGAACTCCGCAGGCTGCCGTGGACGGACCCCTACCGATTACCGAGTTACGAGAGTCGTTGTCAGTTGATTAACCTGAAACTTTTATCGGTCCGTAGAGATACAGCCAGAGCTCTGTTCATAGCTGTTGTTTTGCAAGGACGCATCGACTGTCCCGTTCTCTTGGAAAACATCAATATCAACGCACCAACGACCTCGAGCTCTCCGGAATAATACGATGCTAAGATTGAACGTACAATGTACGAACTACAGCATGTTTGGTGGATTTAGTGGTTTGCAAAGATTATTCAACACAGTAACCATGTTGTACGACTTCCATTTATTCCGAACGCTTCTTCGCCGGAGGTTTAGCTCTTTTTTTTCTGAACTAGTTTAATTTACCATAGGTTTTTAGTTTCGATGTTAGTTTTACTATGTGACGACCTTATGTAGTGTAACATTCATGTTGGCAACACTGTGCATTAACGGTGCTCGCAACCGGCCTGCCATGAAATTAGTTACGCAAATAATGAGACATGCGACGCCGGTCTACAGTGGTAGTACCGTCGTTGAATGTTTATGCCCAATAGGAATGAGAATCAAAACAAAAGAACAAATTAGAGGTTGATGAAAGTTGATTTAAAAGAAAAAAAATAAGTTTGGCATAAAATAGTTAGCACGAAAAATATATTGAAGAAAAAGTTTATTTAGGAACTAGAGAATCATTACGATATACGGTAGACTAAATGAATTTAGTTGAGTCATTTTTCTCTATTTTAATACTGTTTATTATTTCAAAACATCAAATTAGGTTTGCGAAAAAGAAATCAGTGGTCCTTTAAACGGCAAAAATTTCTAAACTAGTACTAGTACTACTAGATAGATAGTAAGTACAACACATTACGATTTGAAGTGTTTTTAGAACTCGATTTGATTTCATACAGATCATTTGTGGACGAGAAATATCTGCAAAATTCCACGACACACGTTGTACGAGGTGGAAGAAAACTATTAATTGTAAGTTGTATATCATTTAATGTAATTGCACTATTTACCGGAACTATTAAATTGCAGTTTGATCTGCCTTGAAGCTGCTACAAAACAGTGGTGTAATTCTTTGAAATCCCGAACATTCTCAAAAATTAATAAGAGATAGGGATCCAACCTCAAAACGATGGATGGAATTGCGGATATGACAACGACTTCCTGCGGAGCCTGCGGATTGGTGTCCGAGGTGAATGAGCGCATGGTATGCTGTGACAATTGCGATGTTTGGTACCATTACCGTTGCGTAGGTGTCACAGCAGCAGTCGAAAGTCAGGAGAAATGGTATTGCCCTGAGGAAGATTGTCAGAACCAGAAAAAACTGGACGAAGAGACTTCTAAGACGGGTACCAAGAAGAAGACAGCCGAGGATATATCGGATAAATCTAGTTTGAGATCGGACGGAAAGTCTGGTTCGTCATTGGAGCGGGAGCTAAGAGCTCTAGAAAAGGAGCGAAAAAAGAAAGAATTGGAGATGAGTAACGAACGGGTTCTGTGGGAAAAGCGGATGGAAATGAACCGAATCCTACAAGAGCAGCGGATTAAGATGGAAAATGAGCTCCGGGCCAAAGAACTACAGCAGGAAGAACAGTTGTTGCAGAAAGCGTTGCTCGAAAAGCAAACACATTTAGACCGAATGAAGAAATTGAGAGAGTCGTATCATGACAAAATGAATCAAATCGAGCAGGATCTATCGAAATTGAAATCTAGTGGTTTACAAACCGCATCATCGGGAGAAGGAACCTCGAAGAATGTAAAGACACCGAATACTGGAATTCCGCTGGAAAATGCGCATGTACACAATCAAAAGGAATCAGATAACCGCAATAAGCATAAGCCAGAGGATGAACGAGATGAATCCGAGGAAGCAAGTAGCGAAGACGAGAGCGATGGCAGTTCAGACGGATCCAATGATGATACTATTTCGAGTGAATCTGGTCATGAAGAAGTAAAGGAAGAGAAACAATCAAAAAAGAAACGAAAAAACCCCGAGCAGAGGCAGGCTCCGTCTAAAGTACAACTAGCTGCCCGGAGTGGGATTAGTAAGAAACTTCCAGTCTTTACCGGGAAGCCGGAAGAATGGCCATTATTCATTGGAACTTATCAAGCTTCCACAGATGCTTGTGGATTCAATGACGTTGAAAACCTTGTTCGACTACAGGAGAGCTTGAAGGGTCCAGCATTAGAAAGCGTTCGAGGACAGTTGCTTTTCCCAAAATCCGTACCGAGAGTCATCAGCAAACTTCGTCAGCTGTATGGACGTCCGGAACAACTACTGCAATGTCATCTCGAAAAGGTGCGGCGACTGGAAGCTCCGAAGCCAGATAAATTGGCAACATATGTTCCTTTTGGGAATACTGTAGAGCAGCTATGTGAACATTTGGAAGCGGCTAAATTGAAGCAACATCTCACAAATCCTCTTTTAATCCAGGATTTGGTCGACAAGCTTCCTGCTCATGACAAGCGTGAGTGGGTTCGGTTCAAGAACCAGCAAAAGAGAGTTAATCTCCGTACTTTTACCGACTTTGTGTCAACAATCGTTGCAGAAGCTTGCGAGGCCAATGTAAAGATGGATTTCCAGCAGCCAGCAGCGCATGAGTATGCGGGAAAGGGCAAAATAAAGGAAAAAGGCGTTCATGTATACAACCACAGTGCTGTGGAAAGGTCTTCCGTCGGAGCCGATGAGATTTATCCGAAACCGTGCAGAGTGTGCAAGCGTACTGATCATCGTCTTCGATTCTGTCAGGACTTTAGAGCACTGGCTTTGGCGGACCGCCTGAAACTGGTAGAACAAGGGAAACTATGCGTCATATGCCTTAATGATCACGGTAACGCTCCGTGCAAATTCAAAATACGATGCAACATCGATGACTGTCGAGAACGACACAACCCTCTTCTCCATCCCGTCACAGTAGCAATCAATGCACACTTCCGATGTACCAGCACAATCCTATTCCGCATGCTGCCAGTTACGTTACACTGTGGAAAGCGATCTGTAAACACATTGGCTTTCTTGGACGAGGGTGCGTCTGTAACTCTAATTGAAAAGTCATTAGCCGAAGTAATGGGGGCCGAAGGACCCAAGGAGAAGCTGACCATCAAATGGACGGCCGATATAACGCGTGTAGAGAAGGAATCACGCAGGGTAAACTTACTGATTTCTGGAAGTGGAAGTTCAGAGAAGTATCAGCTCAGTTCGGTCAGGACGGTAGATGAGCTGCTTCTGCCGAAACAAACTATAGACGCAACAGGAATCAGCCGCCGGATGAAGCATCTTCGTGGACTACCAATAGCGTCCTACGAAAATCAACGCCCTGGTTTGCTAATAGGCTTGAATAACTTGCATGTGATTGCACCGATGGAAGCAAAAATCGGTGAGCTGGGCGATATGATAGCGGTACGTTCCAAGCTGGGATGGGCAGTTTACGGGCCAAATCAGATGCAGCCGTCGGATTCGGAAGTGTATCTTGGGCACCACGACGCAGTCAGCAATCAAGATCTTCACGATTTACTAAAAGTTCAGTATGCGTTAGAGGACTCTGTGATTGTAAAGCTGCCGGAATCGGATGAGGATAGAAGAGCGCGCCTAATTCTGGAAAAGACCACTAGAAGAGTAGGAAATCGTTTCGAAACAGGACTGTTGTGGGACAAAGAAGATGCAGAGCTTCCGAACAGTTATCCGATGGCCGTGAGGAGAATGAAGTGTCTGGAACAACGTCTACTGAAACAACCAGCGCTATTCGAGAACGTATGTAGTCAGATCGAGCAGTACCAGCAGAAAGGATACGCGCATCCAGCAACCGCTGAAGAATTGGCCGAAACCGAACCGGGGAAAGTTTGGTATCTGCCCCTTAACGTCGTGGTCAACCCTAGAAAGCCGGGCAAAGTACGGCTCGTCTGGGATGCGGCAGCAAGTGTGAATGGTACATCCCTCAACTCCTTGCTTCTCACGGGACCCGATCTACTGGTATCAATTTTGACGGTATTTTGTAAATTTCGTGAAAGGCCAATTGCTTTCGGTGGTGACATTCGCGAAATGTACCATCAGATGCTGATTCGACGCGCTGACAAAAGAGTACAGCGGTTTATTTTTCGACATGATCCTAGGGACGAACCCTGTATTTATGTTATGGACGTGGCTACCTTTGGGGCAAAATGCTCTCCATGCTCAGCCCAGTTCGTGAAGAACATGAACGCAATGGAGTTTGTAGTGGAAAATCCTGAAGCCGTAGCAGCAATCGTCGAGAAACATTACGTTGACGACTACTTCGACAGCGTGGATACCATCGAAGAGGCGATACAGCGTGCGAAGCAGGTGAGACTTATCCATGCAAAGGGGGGTTTCGAAATACGCAATTGGGTATCCAATTCGGAAAAAGTTCTCAGTTCTCTCGGGGAATCAAAAGAAGTTCAAACTATTCACTTCAACCAAGACAAAGAGACTGGAAATGAGCGAGTTCTTGGTATAATTTGGAATACAGTTCAAGACGTGTTCTCTTTTTCGACCGAACATCGCGAAGATTTGCAAGAGTATTTGCGGGGCAGCAAGAAACCGACGAAGCGTATCGTGTTGAGTTGCGTTATGGGATTTTTCGACCCACTGGGATTATTATCATGTTTTACCGTGCATGGGAAAATCCTGGTACAGGACTTGTGGCGAAATGGCTGCGAATGGGATCAAGAAATTGATGATGAATGTTTGGTCAAATGGCAGCAATGGATCGAGTTACTGCCATTAGTGGAACAGATTCGAATTCCACGATCATATTTTGGTCGAACTAGATCATCAGAAATCGACAAACTCGAGCTACATATTTTCACCGACGCCAGTATTCACGCGTATGGGTGTGTAGCGTATTTTCGTGCATCTATCGGCGATGAAGTGAAATGTTCATTGGCGATGTCTAGATCGAAAGTAGCTCCTCTGAAGATGCAATCTATTCCTCGGCTAGAACTCATGGGAGCTGTCCTCGGGGCGAGAATGTGGCAAACTATTAAAGCCCACCATTCACTGCCAATCAATCGTTGTTTTCTTTGGACTGATTCGCAAACAGTCATGAGTTGGCTGCGGTCTGATCAGCGAAAATATAAACAATTCGTTGCATTCAGAGTCGGGGAGATTTTGGAGACGACCGGATCATCCGACTGGCGTTGGATTCCATCCCGGTTGAACCTCGCTGATGCGCTGACGAAATGGGGACAAGGTCCACCGTTGAGTTCAGACGGAGAATGGTTCAAGGGTGCAAGATTTCTGTATGAACCTGAAGAGTCGTGGCCAAACGAGCGACTACCAGTAACTAATATTGAGGAAGAAATGAAAATGCACTTTCTTCACCATGAAACAAAGGAGTTTCCAGAACCCATTATCAACGTGGAAGTTACGTGGCGCTGGATTAAGTTATTGCGAATCATAGCTTGCGTAATCAGATTTATCACTAATATTCGTCGGAAGGTAAAGGGACTTCCGATACGTACGCTAATGTCAAACAAGCATCAGCAACGCAAACTACATGTGAACCTCAACACAGTACAACAACCATTGCAACAGGACGAGTTTATGAAAGCGGAAGTAATTTTGTGGAAACAGGCGCAATTAGAGGTATTTCCAAATGAAGTAGTGATACTGCTGGGAAATGAAACAATAAAAGGGGACCAGAAGCCAGCGCAGATCGGGAAGAGAAGTCCATTGTATAAACTCACTCCGATATTAGACGAGTTCGGTGTGATTAGAATGAACGGTCGGATGGCTAAATCCAAGGAAATTCCATTTGACATGAAGTTTCCGATTATTCTTCCAAAGGGACACGCAGTGACGAAACGATTAATCCAATATTACCACGAAAAGTTTGGACATGCGAATCGGGAAACGGTGTTGAATGAGCTTCGTCAAAAATTCCATATTCCGAAGATGCGAATGGAAATTCAACGAGTTATGAAAGATTGTATCTGGTGTAAAGTAAATCGGTGTTATGCTGAGGTTCCTATGATGGCACCACTTCCGATTCAACGAATTACCCAACCTACAAGACCGTTTAGTGCAGTGGGTGTAGACTATCTGGGACCTGTTGAAGTTACGGTTGGTCGCAGAAGAGAAAAACGGTGGATTGCATTGTTCACGTGCCTTGCCGTACGAGCAGTGCACCTGGACGTGGTACACACACTTACGACACAAGCTTGTTTAATGGCAATTCGAAGATTCATTTGCAAACGAGGTGTTCCCGATGAAATCTTCTCCGATAATGGGACAAATTTTAAAGGAGCCAGCAAAGAGTTGATTTTATGGATGAAGAGGGTGAATTACGAATGTGCAGATTCGGTAGTTAATAGTTCAATAAAATGGAATTTCAATCCTCCTGGTACACCGCATATGGGAGGTATCTGGGAGAGAATGGTTCGATCAGTGAAGGAGGCGATGAAGGCACTCGACGATGGTAGACGGTTAACGGACGAAATTTTGTTGACCACTCTTGCAGAAGCAGAAGATATGGTGAATAGTCGACCACTTACATATGTATCTCAGGAATCAGCTTCTGAAACGATTACTCCGAATCATTTCCTTAGAGGGACGACCAAATCAGTGGATCGTCATGTAGACGGATCGGTGGACTTCGCAGAAGCATTGCGCGATACGTACAAACGTTCGCAGTATTTGGCGGACCAGATGTGGCAACGCTGGTACAAGGAGTATCTACCTACAATCAATAAACGCACCAAATGGTTCTCTGAAAGAAGATCGTTAAAGAAAGGAGATCTGGTGTTTGTGGTAGATGGTCAGCACCGAAAAAGCTGGATCAGAGGAATAGTCGAGGAAACAATCATAGGGTCTGATGGTAGAGTTCGACAGGCAGATGTGCGAACAAGTAATGGTTTATTCCGGCGCGGAGTAGCCAACCTTGCAGTGCTAGAAATTGGTGGTAAATCCGGACAACGATGAAGTGTTACCGGAGTTACGGGCGGGGGGTGTTGGCAACACTGTGCATTAACGGTGCTCGCAACCGGCCTGCCATGAAATTAGTTACGCAAATAATGAGACATGCGACGCCGGTCTACAGTGGTAGTACCGTCGTTGAATGTTTATGCCCAATAGGAATGAGAATCAAAACAAAAGAACAAATTAGAGGTTGATGAAAGTTGATTTAAAAGAAAAAAAATAAGTTTGGCATAAAATAGTTAGCACGAAAAATATATTGAAGAAAAAGTTTATTTAGGAACTAGAGAATCATTACGATATACGGTAGACTAAATGAATTTAGTTGAGTCATTTTTCTCTATTTTAATACTGTTTATTATTTCAAAACATCAAATTAGGTTTGCGAAAAAGAAATCAGTGGTCCTTTAAACGGCAAAAATTTCTAAACTAGTACTAGTACTACTAGATAGATAGTAAGTACAACACATTACGATTTGAAGTGTTTTTAGAACTCGATTTGATTTCATACAGATCATTTGTGGACGAGAAATATCTGCAAAATTCCACGACACACGTTGTACGAGGTGGAAGAAAACTATTAATTGTAAGTTGTATATCATTTAATGTAATTGCACTATTTACCGGAACTATTAAATTGCAGTTTGATCTGCCTTGAAGCTGCTACAAAACAGTGGTGTAATTCTTTGAAATCCCGAACAATTCATGTTTAGATATAAGTAACATCATTGGGGCCTTCACAGACTGTTGATGAATAGACAATAAACAGATTAAGCATAATGGACTTGGACTCACTTTTTGAGTTTTCTACATTACTTCTATTTTATATGAAAAAAATAAAACAAAAATTGAAATATATATATTTTAGATATTGAAAATCGAAGTTTTTTTTCGTAAATAAAAAAGAATACCATTTTTTTTCTGTATATTTTTTTTTCATGTTTGTTTAAACTCTATCAGTACTCTATAACTCTTTGTAAGACATTATCTCGGTAGGATTCATTGTTTTGGGATATAAATTATCAGATATTCCTCATGGTAAAATTGGTACGTCGTATGAAAAATTAACACTTGAGTCGAAAAATTCCCAATTGTTGTGGAAAACTCATATTTCCTCCAACCAAACGGAATACAAACTTTCATTCGAATCAAAATTACTCATGTTTTGTCATTTGTCGATTTCATTTGGATTTGCTCAATAATGAAATTTCTTGTATACATTCACGGTGGGAAGAATAAATTTTTGACAAGTCAATTTCAGAAACCCTATTACACATTTTGTCCGTAGGATTCACGCCGATTACGAACACTAACGCACAGTTTGGGTCTTACAGTTTCACATTCTATCCAAAGAAAGTGAAATATGCAAAAATTGCCGCCTCATCAGTCCTTTTGGGATTGAAGCCACGACAGAATACGTATGAGGCTGTCACATTAACTATCGACGCCGTGTACCATTCCGGTTTAAAAAAGTGACATTGAATTTTACTCGAGTATTCGAGTAGAAGAAACAATTACTCTAGGTTGACGAAGTTTGATCTGTGATGATCCGATTGGTAACTGTCTTCACTGATATTTAATTTAACATGATCGAAAAATATTTCATAAAACGACCGTCCCATCAAGGATGCATTTCGTGACTAGAATTTCTATTCCAAGCGCTCAATGTATGAATGAAACACTCGGTTGTGGTCGCAAAACGATCCAACAATAAATGAACCACAAGCTGCCTGACTGGAGCTGCCGGTGATTCAAATTGACGGAGGAAAAGCTCATTTAACAGTGCAATGCTAGAAGTTTCAACTCATTTGCCAGTCAGTCTTTATGCACTCTCGCCTTCCGATTATACAGCCTGGAAGTGATGAGATGTAATGTGTGCGCAATTCTATTTTCATCCCACAGACAGCAGCGGTTGGGCCATCAAGATTTCTGATCACATATTCACCGTCCGGAAGCAAGTCTCTGATAACTAACACGGACAGACACAAACTCCCACTTTTCATCCCGTCTGGTAGCGACAGGACAAATGGAAATCGAGACACGTTTGGGACAGAATTGTCTGCTTTCGTTACGTTTAGGTGCATTCTTTCACTGTTTGTTAGGTTCGGCTGGATGTAAGTTCCTGTCACTTGATTCTGGCATCCCACCTACCCCCCCCCCCCCCCCCCTCGGATGAAGAAGCGATGAATTCGATTAAGCAGGTATGGTGCTTGTGTTCGGTCATCTCCATTATTCACTAGCTATAAAAATTGATCGAATTAAACTTCGTTCCATTCGCAATTCTGGGAGATCATTTAGCAATTTCGACAGTCTACAGCGGCACGGCACGTTGCTACGATTTATCTTCTTTCAATTTTGCCTTCCGGCCGACAGCCAAAGTCTCTTTATAGAAAACATAATCTTATCGTTAGGACCTGCTGAACGCTGGCCATGGGCCCAGAATGTGCAATAAATTAACTCCATTCCGATGGCGAATCGTGCCCACATATTGGATCACAAATCAAGCCCGAATGAACTGATGCTTTTACGAGGACCAATTTTTTCCAGTCCCGGGTCGAAAACAAAAAAAAGCGAATGGAATACGAGCGGGCAGTAAACTTACTTTCCTACCACCGTTACGTGCCTCGAGTGTCTATGATGGTATAAATCATTTACGTTCCCAAAATAGCCGCAGGAGAGAGCGAGCGGAAGTTGCCGCACTCGTTTATTTGGCTGTTCGATTTCCTCGGAACATCCCCGTATTTCCATTCGTTCGACCTGAATTCGCTTGGTTGATTAAGGTACCCTTTTCTGTGTCTGTCCCTAAGGCCGGCGGGATCCTTCGTGTGTGTGAGTATTTGTTTTCAAAATTTAACCCGATGGCTTTCGGGCGGCTCATGTCTGCAAAGAATATCCTTTTTTTTGCAATTGAGTTCCTCTGGCCAGTTTAGGTGGCAATTAGCTGCAAACGCGCTTTGTGCGAACAGCATATCTGCCGCCATCCTAAATCAACAGCTGAGGTTTAAATTGAATCCGGGTCCCTGCTGGACCGACAAACGAATGGGAAGGATTTCTACAAATTTGATTAAATCCTCATTTATTCCCCTTTTTCCGGTTGGACAGCGGTGGAGGATTCAGATTCACAGAAGGCGCAAATTGGGGGTGCGGCCGTAATTTCCCGGATGGGATCCTGCTAAGCTTTTTCCGACGGTAGCAAAATTCTTATTACTCCCGTCGTCGTTGTGTAATTGGTAACGATGCAGCTTTAGGAGGCGGCAGTTTTATCAAAGAAAAAGGATAGCTGTCGTCGGGGGCTACTTTTGACACTTTGGGTTTTTTTTAATGTTTTCTAACGGAAAACATTTGAAAATTATATAACAGGTGGCAATGAGTGCCATATATTCGGTAGAGGAAAACTGTTAAGAACTTAGTGGAGGAATATACCAACAATCAAAAATTTTAAAAATGTTTTTGATATACGTCATCTATATTATGCAATGTAATAAAGTTGTTGATGTAGTTACCGTAGAATTCAGTCCAGGAAACGTAGTTCTTTCAACAGATGACACCAGTAAAAATGAACAAGATTCATTTCGAGACGTTCATCTGTCACTAGCTTATGTCTCATGACATTTCGTTAATTTGTTTACAAACTACAGTTGTTTAAATGTCACTACCTGAGCATTCGAATAGAAAATGGGAAAAGAGGAATATCGTATTTTGATCAAACATTTTTTTTAATGGGAAAAACTCCTGAATAATCAATACAGAGGTTGACGAAATGTTATTCCACTTCTGCTCCTTCAAGACTCTTCTGGTTTATCCGCCTGGCCCGTTTCATTTTGTATGTGTAACAATCACGAAAACTTAAGAAATCATTCAGAAATCTTAAGACGAAAATAATGAAGCTAGACACAGTAAGTTAGAATGGATTTTGACGATTTGCATTCCAATCGAATCGGAAATTCTTTAGAATTTTTCGGTAAGATATACATTACAGTTCCCTAACCCATAAATGATTAAAATTAATGAAAATTTGAAGAGTTCACATTTTCCTATCGTGTTACGAGTATGTATCAACGAGGTACAATGTTTGAACATCACTGCTAATCAGACGAGTGTTAATTGATCGTTCGAAATGGAAATGCAGCAAACACCAGACCAGAGGTCTAACGCGGGACACCCAAAATAAAACTTTATTTATTCACGTTATGCCATAGTTAAACCATAGTTTAACGAGTCTCATTTATTCAAGAAATTATTAACATGTGTCCTTGCAATTAAACCTGATTTGTATTATTTCTTTCAACACACATTTTCTCGGCACATAGTTGTAATTTTTCGGTGATACAGATTTTGCTTACGATTGAAAAAACTAGGTCAGTCAGAGCATTTAAGCCTTAAAAATGCATTAAAAAAATGAACTAATTTCGGATGGCGATGGGAAAAAAACTAGAAAAGATAATTCAGTGGAACAATTTTTCTTGAATCTTATGTTTATTAAGCCTTCAACTAAATGATTCAACGCTGTTGATTCGCAGCAGCCATGGCGAAAGCAGTCAAGCTACTTGATAATTTTTTCATACTGCCAGCTCCACTCGAAGTGTAGAAGATGGACATCCTGAAACACTTCGTGGCCACCGGATATAGCCAATTTGGTATTTGCAACATCCTCTCCCTGCTGCTCCTTAAGCCAGGAAATCGAAACAACCGGCCAAACCGTGGAGAGAATCTGGCCAGAATGAACATTTTTATGCGGAAGCGTCAAATGAGGTCAGATGAAGTGCTGGAAGTGCTGGTGAAAAACTTCTTTCCTGCGAAGCGCTTTTCGCTATGTCATAATGAATGACGAAACCTACTTGACACAAATATATATTACACACCATGTTCTCGAAGAAGATCCTTCTCCGGCTGACGATCGGCGAAAAGGGGATGTCTAAGCCGCTCTTCTTTTGAGTCTTGCGGTGAACGGGGAGATATGCAATACGAAAAGCCTGCCAGATGTTGCCGCTTTCATAAAAAGGTTCCACACAACGTTGATGTGGTCTTTAGACCGAACCTGGCAGCTGCCCATTATGCCAAAAGATCACTGGAGGAGATGGATCAGCTGGAAATAAACATTGTAGCGAAGACCGCCAACCTTACCAACATCCCCCAGCTGCGAAGTATAGAACAATTTTGGGCGAACTTCAAACGGAAGAGTTTCCCCAAAATTTTCATGACCAAAACGGAGAGACCGCCAAAGCCACGAAAAGATTAAAGGACATTCCAATATCCATCTTTTCATCGGCCATGGTTGAGGTTCCGGCCGTAAGGCAGCCTGGCACTTCATTTACGATACATCTTCAAACATCTCTGCCTTTTCCTGTCCAGCATCCACTTGTCTTCTGGCTTATTGAACACGTTGAGCCCCGACCGAGCTAGAGGATCGAGAATGAATTTTTCGCCTGACTCACGTCGTTTCCTGCGGATCAATAGGGTACTTTTATAAAAATCATTTTCACATTTTCGTTCCCAGTTGACACTCTTTAAACAAAAAGCTCATTTTCGGCTCAACGTGTTAATCTTCGGATTCATTGGAATTACTTTTGAAAGTCTGTCAAAAAAATGTTTTTTAAGGTTCATCTATTTAAGAAAATCAACATGACCAAAATGTAATATTGAAATATATCAATACCGCGGAACATTTTCGCTTATTTCGCCAAATGCGGGATGTTTCGCAGGACATAATCTAACGGGACACTTTGTCGAAATGTGGGACGTCTGGTCAGTTTATTCTATGGACAATGTGAATAGAGAAAATATTGCAATCTTAGCTCTTCCGTATTCTGTTCATTGAGTATAAACAACCATTCGTGATTTTAAATTACAGTATTCACAATTCACCAGTCATCAGGCATCGAGGCTTTTGAAATGACCTTCCTCAAGGCCGAGTATTTAGTTTAGTTTTCAAATTGGTCTTTTTCAAGGCTAGAGGTGAGTGAACTGATGAATTATAAAGACTCTATAATTCAAAACATCAGCATCATCATTCAAGTCCGCTCCAACTATCAGACAATATTCTTTCTCAACGCTGTTATCGCACACTGTGATTTTGCTCGATCCTAAGGAAGAATGAATAATAGATATCGCACAGTATGGTACAATATCGTTCGGTGGGGGCACAGCGTCGATTTGGATGCCACCTGGAGAAGAGTGCCTCCGTATTTTTGCATCACATCATATTTGAATCTGTACTGGGGTATAAGTTAAAAATTCTAAAACGAAAGAGTTACGTTTGGGGAAATGAATCATGAAACAACCATCTTCAGCTGCGTCTAGAAAACAACGCAAACCCATCGGCACTTTTTAAGACCACTAAAACTTTCGACTGAAAAGTTATTTTAGAAATTTCGATGCATTCATAAGTCTATTTTATATTTATTTTTGTGAATTCAGAAGTGTATTTGGATTTATTAGTGTAATGATGGTATTTTGAATTATCTAGGCTTTAAGCTTTCTGAGTTCATTCGCTTCTAGCCTTTGAAAAGATTAATTTGGAAAACCAAACTTAACAACCTGCCTTAGGATTAATTTGAATATCTACTCAAATTGCTTCGCGAAGCATTCGGTCTCCTCACTTAGTGAAAGCATTCATTTATCGGCCCTTGTCATTGCTATCAGATACTAGTATCAAAGAGTTTTATTATTAAATTTGTTTAATGTTTGTGCTCACCGTCAAAAAATTCATAGTTCTATGTTAACAGTGCGGCCTCTCCTTTTTTTACGGCCCGTGGTACCGAGTTAGCTTACACGTGTTTGTGGCTCCTATTAAAGAAAGGTTGAGTACCGCTGTACCGAACAATAGTGTATCGGTGATTTAGTGAATTTAAAATGGACCGTACAAGCACCGTAGATGCACCTCGCTCTGGAAGGCCAAAAGAGGCTACGAATCCAGAAATCGTAAAACAAGTGTATCGACTAGTTTTGAACGATCGTAAAGTCAAGTTACGCGAGTTAGCTGAGGCCGTAGGCATTTCAAAAGCGAAAGCATTTTTTTTGCACGACATTTTGGACATGAAAAAGCAATCCGCCCGATGGGTACCGCGTTTGCTACCAAAAACAGCGACGCGTTGATGATTCAACAGCCGGTTTGGCGTTTGTTTTTCCTCTATTATAGTGACATTCAACACATTTCGGCTGGTTCATCACTTTTAGTTTCATTTTTGAAAGAATGCCGGGAGTGAGAATTGAACTCGTGATCTCTGCGTGAGAGATATGGATGTTACTACTACGCCAGATCGCCTCGCCGGTTTGGCGTTGTTGAAAGGTAATCGAGTGGACTCAGTGGCGTAGTGTAGGGGGCCGAAGGGGGCGGTTCGCCCCGGGTTCCACCCTTAGAGGGGTGACACCCACGGCAATGATATTGAATATGTATATTATATTGAAAAAAAATCTTGATTTTGAATGAAGGTTACCAGTTATTACTTATAGTATTAATATATAGAAGGTATTATAAAATCTTTCTTGGTTTTTTTATGTTGTTTATTTCTTCATATTACATCTTTCATTTCTGTACTGGGGTGTAAATTCAAAGTCTCATGAACGAGGGGGTTACATTCGGACCATGTCATGATCAAACCAAGGAGTTCAGTTTTTGTTGAGAAATCAAAACAAAAAAACCGTATACATTAGGGTTTGTAGACAACGCTTTGGGCTTATGAGGACAACATGATTTCGATAAGGATCAACAGTGTGTGACATTATTAAAGCTCTTTAATTTGTTTACTCGTTTTTCGCAGCTTCAACTGATCGCTGAAAAATGTTTCTGAGCCACACAAGTGTCTTGTTAAAAGATTGTCGCAAACTCGAATGCGACTCAAATACTGGATCAAGTGCATGGTCCCTCCTACCAGAAGTTTATGATTTAATACTTCTGTGTTATCTGTATTTCTGATGCGTTGTACCGCATAAAGTAGATCGCAGCGCAGAATATTTGCAAACCAAAGGACCATCTCTGAGTAACGTTGTGACCAGACTCAATGCATTGGTAATTCTTCTCGCTGTTGAAAGGAATAGTCTAGTCAAAATGGCCGTTATAAGATTTTATTAACTCCATTGATTAAAAATTTGCTATTGAAAGGAGAATTTCTAGGATACTTCTAGATAGCTAGATAAGATCAAATGATCCGTTCCAACGATGGAAGAGGGAATGTTGGAGTGCATTGGTCATTTTCATCGGGGATTACAAGAACGGTCAAATTCGCCTAAAGAAGAAGCCGAAATTTTTGAAGCATTTCAAGCTCGACACATGTTATGAGTAGTTGACAGCGAAATGAAAAAGTCGATTTGACAAACTGGCAACTACGAAGTTTCGGAAAGGCAGCTTTTGCTAGAGATACCAGGACTCCGTAGCCATTTGAAGGCCGCTGGAATTAATTCTAATGATGTCATTAATGAGATTGCATTGGATGTGTTACAGTTCACCATGAAGTGGGACTTTCATAAATTTGTTTAAATTTTTACAGTGAATTTGAAACTGCTTCTAACCGTGTACGATGTGTTGAAAAGGTCCAAAACTCTAGTTGCTAATAATACCACAAGTCGTTCAAAACTTTAACTTTAATTATGCTACGCGCGAAGGACACCATCAACAAACTACAGCGCGCCAAGCGGCTGTCATAGTTATCAGGTGGACCATCCAACATCAGTGCATCGGACAAACCAGGATCAGAGTTGAGGTCATCGAGATGCTTTAATTACATGATTTAGATATACATAAATCTTATACAAATGGTATGCAAGCATGATGTTTACAATATTTGTAAGTGTGAGAAGGTCTGAATACGTACACCCAAAATTGATTTTTAGCTCATGTTTTGCCATCCCGATTTATGACATTAAATGAGACATAACATAACAGAAAATGTCATGACTCACAAATACTGGTAAGCATTTGTATAATATATATGGTACAGCAATATAATATTAATACGAGCGAGCGAAACAGAAGACAAATAAGCTTTCCGCATACTTTGCCACATACACGGTCAGTTTGGGCCGTATTGATAGATATTGTTCTCCTTCATGCGCTCCTTTTTTGCTCTTAGAAAACACTTCCCAACTTCATTTTATAATCAGGTGCAATATTATCACGTATTTGCTGAACAACTGCTGAAGCATCATTAGCCATGTGGATAGCGTGGTCATGTAAAATAGTTCTGCATTCCAGCCGGCCTTGGTTCGATCCCCATTGACGTCGTATGGACTTTTTTTTGGCACAATCCCAAATAAAATGAGAAAAGAAAACAGAAAGAGATGTCTGCACGCATACATACAAACCATTTTTAAGCTTTTAAAACAGCTCATTATTTGCGCATTTGACTCTCCAGCACACTAAATGGCATAATTTCTGCCAACGCTAGTTTGGGTGTACCAAATAATGATCTGGTGGTTATTAGAAAATTGGCTCAAATGAGGGGCGTATTGACATCAATAGAATGTGGATTTTATAAACCTTTAAAACATGTGAATTCGTAAAATTATCCTATAAAAATACTGTAAATAGTTAAAAACACAGTTTTATTTATATGTTTTGAAACATTTGAATACTTGATTTGAAACAAGTGCACTGAGCTAGCGCATCCAGAAAAACGTACAACCCGAGATCATATTTTCGACTGGACAAACCAACACCAAATCCTTTATTGCTTTAGAAAATGATGAAATCAACACTGCCAAACACATTGTAACCACTTTTGACGTAGGACTACGTCTTTCATTTCTATACCGGGGTGTAAAATCAAAGTTTCGAAACCGAAAGCGTTACGCCGGAGACCGAGATTTTGAGCGTTAATAGCTCCTGAACAACTGAACGAAATGGTATGATAAACACTTCTTTCGAAAGATAAAATGTCTACGCGTTATATATTTGTTACTTTTTGATCCAAAAACTTGTTTCAATAGCCTTAAAATTGTTCTCGAAACAGGCTATTGAAAGCACCAATCGGTATATAAGCAAGCGCCGCTCGGAAATCCACTCAGTTCTAATTGAACAGCGATTGGAGCATGTTGTCGCTGTTGTGGTGAAGCTCTTCGTTTATCATGAAAGCGCGGATGAACGGTGTCACCAAGAGCCTGTTTGTGCACCTTAGGCCAGAAGGTAATCCATCAGGAGGAGAGTGATGCCACAAACGGTTCCCCGGGAAGACATCGCTACACACACCCATACACGCGCGGAATTCTTTCCGTTTGGATGCCATTCAGCATTGAGAAAGTTCCGGAAAGATCTAATCATTTCTGGAAAATAATCTGCCAGTTCCTCTGGGAATTTAAAAATACATTCATGTGAATGAGTTTATTTTAATGTTTTCTAACCATGTAACACAGCGATCAAATTCATTTGATTTTGTAATTTTCCAACCAAGTGTAATTAGCAGGAAAGCTTCTGAAGATTATTCTTCCCCATCAGTAGGATATTTCCGAATCCAATATTGTATGCGCACGCAATCGATTATTGCTCAGTCGTCGAAAGTTTCGAGCTCAGAGAGTTCATTCCCCTCTAGTTTGCCTTCCAAATTGCCATCGTAAACCACACCTTCTCTCGATTCAATCACACGCAAAAATCATACTTAAGCGATATTCTGGTGGTGATACGCATTCATTTTTCGTGAGGACATCGACAAGACAACATCGTTGCCTAACGTGCTGGAGGAGGTGGACGGCGAAGGATCGACACATACACGCGCAGAATTCTTTCCGTTTGGATGCCATTCAGCATCGAGAAAGTTCCGGAAAAATCTAATCATTGCTGGAAAATAATCTGCCAGTTCCTCTGGGAATTTAAAAATACATTCATGTGAAAGAGTTTATTTTAATGTTTTCTATCCATGTAACACTGTGACCAAATATTTTTCAATCAAGAGCTATTAACAGGTGGTTATCGAGTTAGTATTAACCACTGGTGGGCTTCCAGTATCGAGGAAAATGTGGAAATATCTAATCGTTGCTGGAAAATAATCTGCCAGTTCCCCTTGGAATTGAAAATTACATTCAAGCGAAAGAGTTTATTTTAATGTTTTCTATCCATAAAATATCCATATAATACATTTGGTTTTGTGATTTGTCAATCAAGTGCAGTTAGCAGGAAAGCTTCTGAAGATTATTCTTCAGAACCAGGTTTTTCGTATCCTATATTGGATGCATAAAACCTTGTGCCTCCAACGTAACGCTCTCGTTTTCGAAGTCCCCCAAATATTCATTTATTAATTCATTCAGAATGGATTTTGATTCAACTTCAAACAAATGATCTCTAAATCAACGATAGTCCTACGTCACCCTTGCGGTTATACCATAGATATAACCCACTTCCTGTTTTTTTGTTTCCAAACTTGGAAAATCACTCGCCGGGCAGAAATTTTAGTCGAATGAGGAGGTCATCGCCGTCACGGAGGCTTGATGAATCGAACATATCTATGACCTTTTTAAAACGGGTTCTGGTCAGGGCCTCTATCTACATTATTTATGATTACTGGCTTGATTCTTTCTTGAAGCTGAATAATTTCGAATTCAGGCAGCTCACTCACCCTTTTAAAATCGAGCCCATGAAAGAATGCGTTCAAAGAACAGTGCCTTCCTGAACGAACTGCAATGTACATTGGACAACTGTATTAAACTGCTTCTGCATGACCAAGCTGCTCAAGCACCCTGCGGCAATGGACGGGATAAGCTTTTGTTTAACAGTCTCTTTAGCAATCTTTTTATCTTAACTTTTTCTCAAAAAATCTGTATTAAAATCTGTATTGGGTTCATAAGTCCAATTTTTTTTGCATAATTTTAGCTTTACTACCATTGATTGGCATAGAAATTATTGGTTAGACGATGTTGATGATATCCACTTAATGCGAAAAATTATATACACAGTAGTAAAAATACATTTCTTCATTGAGGTTCAATGGAAATTTGAGATGGGTAACATATTATTAACCTCGAGCCATTATTGCAAAGTTATTTTAAAAAAACGGTAAATTCTGTATGAACACAAATAATTTGTGATCTGTATCTACAGATTCTTGGTTTCAGTTTAAAACAATCTGTTGAAATACAGATTATTATGTAGATATGTTCGAGATGCATCTATCAGTGCTTGCTTACTGGCTGCTGTTGAACCCATTAAATCACGTGCTTTATCATCTTGGCTCAGGAAGCACACCTCATTTGGTCCCACCACCCTACTCGCGTTACGTAATTTGTACACAACGCCTTATACAAAATAGACATTGAATTTAACTCCGCCACACATGCGTTGCTGATACCCGCCTTAATATCGTAAATCTTCTACGATATTCACTAACGATTTCTCGAAAGAATTTCCTCTCCAATCGAAGTCGTAGCCGTAGGCGAAGAGCCAAAACTATCCAAATTTTTCATCATGTGACCACAATGTATGAATGTGAAGAATTCTTAACTGGTAAAAATGAAAATTTTTACATCATCAAAAAAGTTAATCGATTTTGCAAGTGAGAGTAGATTCAATCAGAATTCTGTCCTCACCATACTCATTTCTACTCAATACTTCTCAACAAAAATGATACATATATTACATGCATAATTATTAAATCCATGTTTATTCATCAGCTGTATTAATAGTAATATCTTCGTTACATTTATGTCAACGCTCGCTAAGCCGATTTATTTTTCAATTTTAATAATATGTCAATGATCTTCAACACGCCCATGGTAAATTCACTCTTTAAAACGGCGCTACTTGTTGCTGGCTACCCGAAACGGAAAGGTACACCTTGCAGGTAGTTGCAGTTGTTCAAAAATTAAAACCTACCGAAACCAACGTCAATAGAAGCGGAAACGGTAGCTGCGGTAGTTAAGCTTTTGCTACCTATCTTTCAATATATAAATGCGTATTACGAAATTCAGATTTCAGTAACGATAGAAACAGCTCAACGGATCATCATGTATTCCTGGAATCATCCCATTGAAAAACAGATTTTGGATACTCTCGCAGCTAGGTATATCCTACCTATGAAGGATCGTAATGATTTAATTGGGATTTGCTGCGCAATACGAAAAGCTCATTGGCATTATCTGGACGTTTCATGTTCGGATGAATATAAAAAATGTGGATATAACAGATTCGCATACCAGATCTTCAGACATGTTCCATTTCTGCAGAAGCACATTCCGAAGATCGATGGAATTATGTCGGCATACATGCGATACCTTAACACGATCCCCACCAATGGAGCCATTTTATTGTCAGAGGACATGAAACATGTTCTCTTGGTACAATCTTACAAGGGTAAATGGGGATTCCCCCAAGGCAAAGCGGAAAAGGAAGGAAAAGAGGATCCATTCGATTGTGCTGTGCGGGAAGTTCTCGAGGAGATCGGATACGACATTCGGAAGAAAGCGTCCGGTAAATTTTGGGATGTAATGTTTACACATCCCTCGAGATTATACTTGGTTCCTGATGTGCCATATTCGACGAATTTCCGGCCTCAAACGAGAAACGAAATACGGAGGATAAAATGGTTTCCGATCGAGAGTCTACCGAACAGTAACGCTGAGGTAGATGTTTCCATGAATGGCGGGTTGGAATTCTTCAGGGTGCATCAGTTTGTAGCGGAAATTCAACGCACCATACGTTTATATAACCGTGGTCAAATGATGGAGAGATGCCGAAGAAACAGTTTCGGCTTTTCCAGTAACGATGGCAAGTGGAGAAGGAATTCTTCCGATGGATCAGGCGTTGTTGAATATCGTAGAAGATATACGATATCAAGTGGGATACCTGCATCGAACGAATGGCGAAGTTAAATCCAATGTGTATAATAATGTTTACTAGAATGTGTTAATGTAATTATTGTGTGAATATTTTTTTTATTGAAGTTTATATGTAAATATATGTATTGTTCAACTATGTATTTAATGAGATTTTCAACTACTAACTGACATTCTCGGCCTTGCACGTGATGGTTGCAGCTTAACAGCTGTTCGCTATTGTTAAATCTTTAGGTAATAGTGATAGATGAAACCCTAAATGTAAAATGATGTTTTAGATTTAAGGTCCTTATTGTTTGTTCAGTCGCAAGCGCACTGAAGAGAGAATAGATGCATGCGACGCGATCCCCCGACGCCACAAAGCGCAATCCACTGCTCTCCCGCAAACAGGATTAAACATGCCGCCAACTAACTGGAGGATAGTTTTGTGCTGTACAAGGACGGCACACAGTTCGAATTAAGACAGCAGAGCGTAAGCAACAGCAACGAATTGAAGTCAGAAACTGAAGGAAAACGGCAGAAGACATTTTAAGTAATTTAAGCTGTATTATATTATGTATAGTAAAGTTAAGTTAAATACAATGTACATAGTTTAAGTTTAGGTGTGTGTTGTGTTTTGTCTCCAAAACAACGTGTCCCTCAATCCGCCACAGTGAGGTTAAAGTTTCCATGCGAATGGAAAATCCCCGCTGCATCATTGCAATGAAAGCAGTTTGCATCGCGCCCACGGGGGGGAATTTGGTTCTCTCACTGGGCAAGCTGCGTTGAGGCAGCTTTGGAATCGCGCAGCGGGTTTAAGCCAGCAGTTTACAGTCCACTGCATTTAAGACGCTACATTGTTTGTTTACGTAAATTATTAGAGACTGTCACATACCACGTGGTTCACTTTAGGAGGAACGGAAATATCTTCGCTTATTCTTGATGAGGGAAATGTGGTATAGATCATAGTATATTTAATCAAACTGTCCAAGTACTTTGATTAAATATTTTTTTTATTCTACACTTTCATTTTTAATTTTAATTCTTCCGCTCATCCTGAGTACCTTGTTTTTGAATGCATTGTGTTGTCTGACATTGCTGCCTGGGGTTTCTCATATCATATACATATTGATGGGGTTCTGAGAAAATTTGTAATCCGCCATTTTGTAGAGGCCGCCATCTTTGTTTTACATTTTCCATAAATAATTGTGTTCTACTGGTCAAGCCCTTTCATTCGATAACCATATTGATGGGATTTTGAGAAAATGTGTACATAATCCGCCATTTTGTAGCGGACGCCATCTTGGATTTTCAAGATCATGGAATACGCAGTTTTATAAAGACACTAGAGATAAAGATGTGTTCCAACTTTCAGATCAAACGGTCAACAGGAAGGGGGTTAAATTTCTATTAATGTGGTACAGCGCTACAGACAAAGTTACAAAGTCACAAACACACAAACGGGTCAACCTAGATAAAACCGTTCAATAAATAAGTGCAAATCCTAATTATATTACGTTTACCGAGAGAAAATTCGTTTTTTTATGACTCGATTATCCGGAGTGAAAAAAAAATCAATACTCCGGATAATCGAGTCCGACCAGTTTAACAAAGATTATAAATAGACTTGGAATGGAAATAATAAAAGAAATACTAACTACTTAGAATTATGCTAAGAATGCTAAGCATTATGCTTATCAAGAAAAATATTTGATACATGACAAAGGAATTAGCAGATTCACTACATATATCTAATGCCACTGTTCATGAGCATCTGCTGAAGTTAGGTTATGTAAATCGTTACGATGTGTGGGTTCCACACAATTTCACCGAAAAATCATCAATGGATTGCATTTTCATATGCCTCTTTCTTCAAAAACGCAACGAAATTGTCGTTCGAAGTAAATCGTGATTCCTTTACGACAACATTGTGCGGGAAACAAACTTGAGGTAAACTAAGCGATTCACCTTTAGCTAACCCCAAAGCCGGCTCCTAGAAATCAGTGGATGAAATTCCACGAATACTACTCGCAACTGGGCAAATCAAAGGCATCTTCAAGGGCAATTAATTCGACTCTAAAGACAGCATAAAAATTACTTGAACAGTCGAGAAAGCAAACTGGAAAGATATACGAGGGCGATCCGATAAGTACTTAGCTTCGTCGCCCGATGGTGTCAGTATCGCAAGAGAGATTACTTATCGTGTAGTACATTCTCGTAAACGGCTACTGTCAAAATTGGTCGAATTGCACTACGAACTGCTACCTCATCCACCATGTTCTCCAGATTCGGCCCCGTGCGCCTTTTTTTTTGTTTCCAAACTTGGAAAAGTCACTCGCCGGGCAGAAATTTGAGTCGAATGAGGAGGTCATCGCCGCCACGGAAGCTTGATGAATCGAACATATCTATGACCGTTTTAAAACGGGTTCTGGTCAGGGCCTCTATCTACATTATTTATGATTACTGGCTTGATTCTTTCTTGAAGCTGAATAATTTCGAATTCAGGCAGCTCACTCACCCTTTTAAAATCGAGCCCATGAAAGAATGCGTTCAAAGAACAGTGCAATGCTTCCTGAACGAACTGCAATGTACATTGGACAACTGTATTAAACTGCTTCTGCATGACCAAGCTGCTCAAGCACCCTGCGGCAATGGACGGGATAAGCTTTTGTTTAACAGTCTCTTTAGCAATCTTTTTATCTTAACTTTTTCTCAAAAAATCTGTATTAAAATCTGTATTGGGTTTATAAGTCCAATTTTTTTTGCATAATTTTAGCTTTACTACCATTGATTGGCATAGAAATTATTGGTTAGACGATGTTGATGATATCCACTTAATGCGAAAAATTATATACACAGTAGTAAAAATACATTTCTTCATTGAGGTTCAATGGAAATTTGAGATGGGTAACATATTATTAACCTCGAGCCATTATTGCAAAGTTATTTTAAAAAAACGGTAAATTCTGTATGAACACAAATAATTTGTGATCTGTATCTACAGATTCTTGGTTTCAGTTTAAAACAATCTGTTGAAATACAGATTATTATGTAGATATGTTCGAGATGCATCTATCAGTGCTTGCTTACTGGCTGCTGTTGAACCCATTAAATCACGTGCTTTATCATCTTGGCTCAGGAAGCACACCTCATTTGGTCCCACCACCCTACTCGCGTTACGTAATTTGTACACAACGCCTTATACAAAATAGACATTGAATTTAACTCCGCCACACATGCGTTGCTGATACCCGCCTTAATATCGTAAATCTTCTACGATATTCACTAACGATTTCTCGAAAGAATTTCCTCTCCAATCGAAGTCGTAGCCGTAGGCGAAGAGCCAAAACTATCCAAATTTTTCATCATGTGACCACAATGTATGAATGTGAAGAATTCTTAACTGGTAAAAATGAAAATTTTTACATCATCAAAAAAGTTAATCGATTTTGCAGGTGAGAGTAGATTCAATCAGAATTCTGTCCTCACCATACTCATTTCTACTCAATACTTCTCAACAAAAATGATACATATATTACATGCATAATTATTAAATCCATGTTTATTCATCAGCTGTATTAATAGTAATATCTTCGTTACATTTATGTCTACGCTCGCTAAGCCGATTTATTTTTCAATTTTAATAATATGTCAATGATCTTCAACACGCCCATGGTAAATTCACTCTTTAAAACGGCGCTACTCGTTGCTGGCTACCCGAAACGGAAAGGTACACCTTGCAGGTAGTTGCAGTTGTTCAAAAATTAAAACCTACCGAAACCAACGTCAATAGAAGCGGAAACGGTAGCTGCGGTAGTTAAGCTTTTGCTACCTATCTTTCAATATATAAATGCGTATTACGAAATTCAGATTTCAGTAACGCTAGAAACAGCTCAACGGATCATCATGTATTCCTGGAATCATCCCATTGAAAAACAGATTTTGGATACTCTCGCAGCTAGGTATATCCTACCTATGAAAGATCGTAATAATTTAATTGGGATTTGCTGCGCAATACGAAAAGCTCATTGGCATTATCTGGACGTTTCATGTTCGGATGAATATAAAAAATGTGGATATAACAGATTCGCATACCAGATCTTCAGACATGTTCCATTTCTGCAGAAGCACATTCCGAAGATCGATGGAATTATGTCGGCATACATGCGATACCTAAACACGATCCCCACCAATGAAGCCATTTTATTGTCAGAGGACATGAAACATGTTCTCTTGGTACAGTCTTACAAGGGTAAATGGGGATTCTCCCAAGGCAAAGCGGAAAAGGAAGGAAAAGAGGATCCATTCGATTGTGCTGTGCGGGAAGTTCTCGAGGAGATCGGATACGACATTCGGAAGAAAGCGTCCGGTAAATTTTGGGATGTATTGTTTACACATCCCTCGAGATTATACTTGGTTCCTGATGTGCCATATTCGACGAATTTCCGGCCTCAAACGAGAAACGAAATACGGAGGATAAAATGGTTTCCGATCGAGAGTCTACCGAACAGTAACGCTGAGGTAGATGTTTCCATGAAGGGCGGGTTGGAATTCTTCAGGGTGCATCAGTTTGTAGCGGAAATTCAACGCACCATACGTTTATATAACCGTGGTCAAATGATGGAGAGATGCCGAAGAAACAGTTTCGGCTTTTCCAGTAACGATGGCAAGTGGAGAAGGAATTCTTCCGATGGATCAGGCGTTGTTGAATATCGTAGAAGATATACGATATCAAGTGGGATACCTGCATCGAACGAATGGCGAAGTTAAATCCAATGTGTATAATAATGTTTACTAGAATGTGTTAATGTAATTATTGTGTGAATATTTTTTTTATTGAAGTTTATATGTAAATATATGTATTGTTCAACTATGTATTTAATGAGATTTTCAACTACTAACTGACATTCTCGGCCTTGCACGTGATGGTTGCAGCTTAACAGCTGTTCGCCATTGTTAAATCTTTAGGTAATAGTGATAGATGAAACCCTAAATGTAAAATGATGTTTCAGATTTAAGGTCCTTATTGTTTGTTCAGTCGCAAGCGCACTCGATTATCCGGAGTGTTTTATTTTTGATTTTCGGAAATTTAGAATAATTTGTATAATAATTCCATATTGAATAGCTAATATGTGTATCAAACGAACGGGCTTGATAAGTGGAATGAGTATGAGGTTTTAAAAAAAATATATATGGCGCCATTTTGTGGTGGCGGCCATTTTGGATTTGCATTTTTCATAAATAACTGTGTTTTAATCCCTTTCATTTGATATACATATTATATACCGCTCAGCTTTTGAGACGTGCAGACGTATATTCCCATTGCGCCTATCACAAGTGAAGCATTAACCGTTGATTTTTCTAATACTATGCTGTGCCGCGTCGCGTGATCAGTGTTCCGCGATGAGGCGAGAAAACACGTTTAAAATAGACTATTCTCAATTCGCCGTTAAGCCGTCGGTCGAAAAGCTTGTTGGATTTTGTTCTTCAGTTCTCGGATTGAAGATGGAAGACATCAAACGACTTCAGTGCCACAGAGGTGATGCATGTGCGTTCGTAAAAGTCAGTGAATTGGCGATCGCACAAAAAGTCGTCGATGAACATGAGCGAAAGCACGAAGTGGAGTGTGAGGGGAAGAAACACACTCTTCGAATTACGCTGGAAGATGGTAGTGTAGAAGTACGTGTTTACGATCTCCCGGAAGATGTATCCGAAAGGAAGGTCGTCGATTTTCTCACTGCGTTCGGTGAAGTAATCTCGATCAAAGAAGTATCGTGGGGCGAAAACAATGAAGCCCAAGGTATACCGCTCGGCATTTGGTCCGCTCGTATGCTGGTAAAGCGAAATATAGATTCGTGGGTAACAATCGACGGAGAGCAAGCGTTTGTCATGTATAAGGGACAGCTTCATTCCTGCCGCCACTGCAAAGAGCAAGCACACACTGGCATATCATGTGTCCAGAACAAAAAGCTTATTTACCAGAAAAGCTACGCGAACGTGGCGAAGCAATCTGGACATACTAATAGGTCAACCTCCAATCAACAACACAAGAAATCAGCTGGTGAGAGACCGACACAAACGAAGAAATCTACCGCTCCACCACTGACATCATCACAAGTGTTTCCGGAACTGCCGAGTGTTACGAACCAGAGTGAACCCTCGGGTTCAAAAACGCACACAAGTGGGCAGCCCGAAAGCACCTCATGTCCAAAACCGAATGCAAACAGCCAGCCTGTAGCCCAATCTTAACGAACCAAATTGCTAGCGCCACCGCAAGCTGTCGTAGCTGTGGACGATTTTTTCAAAAAACCAGCGTTACGATCGCAGAGCAAGAGTAGCAATGGTAATGAAACAGATGACTCTACCACATCCAACAGCAGCAAATCGAACCGAGGACGACCGGCTGGTAAAAAACCTCGCCGGGAAGATACCGACGGAGAGAGTTTTGAAGTGATGCTAATCTAAATGGCTCCCACATCGTATAATATTTTGTCCATCAACATTGCTACCATCACGAACCCCACGAAACTGAACGCTTTACGAAACTTCGTCAACAGTCAGAGCCTTGACATCGTGTGTCTGCAAGAAGTAGAGAACGAGCAGCTCTCCTTGCCTGGCTACGTCGTTTTCTTCAATGTAGACCATACGAAAAGGGGCACAGCTATTGCTCTCAAACAACACATACAAGTTACAAACGTTGAGAGAAGTCTGGACAGCCGACTGATTGCGCTGCGAGTGCAAGACACGACGATCTGCAATGTTTACGCTCCCTCCGGTTCTTCACAACGCGCCGTTCGGGAAATTTTTTCCACGAAACGCTTCCCTACTACCTTCGTCATAACACCACGAATGTAATCTTGACCGGCGATTTCAATTGCGTGCTTCGAACATGCGATTCAAGCAGCCCGAATGCGAGTCCCGCTCTCAAAGCAGCCGTCCAGCAACTACAACTGCACGACGTATGGGAGAAACTATGTCCCAGTGATAATGGTTTCACGTACGTCTGTCGCAACGCCCAGTCGCGCCTAGACCGCATCTACGTCAGCAGCGGTCTGCGCGACCACTTGCGTGTAGCACACACCCATTTCTGCTCGTTCACCGACCACAAAGCGCTCACACTTCGTCTATGTCTTCCCCACCTTGGACAAGAACATGGTCGTGGATTTTGGTCCCTTCGATCATATCTTATGACTAACGAAAACGTTGCGGAATTCCAGTATAAGTGGCAATACTGGACCCGACAACGCAGAAATGACGGCTCTTGGATTGAGTGGTGGCTCTGTTTCGCGAAACCCAAAATAAAGCGCTTCTTTAAGTGGAAAAGTCGATCCGTTTTCGATGAATTCCATAGTGAACATCAACGTCTGTACGGCGAACTACGACGTGCATACGACGGATACTACCAGCATCCAGAAATGTTGACCACCATCAACCGACTGAAAGGCGAAATGCTAGCGCTCCAAAGGAGATTTTCTCACAATTTCATGAGAATCAACGAAACATACGTGGCGGGAGAACCCATATCGATATTCCAGTTGGGGGAAAGACGGAGGAAGAAAACCATAATCACGCAGCTGCAGACAGAGCGGGAGCAAACAATAACAGAGTCGAGATCGATCGAGGACCACATGGTCACCTACTTTTCGTCACTATACTCAGAGGAGGCGAGAGAGGCCGATGGGAACAGTTTCATATGTGAACGTGTTATTCCGCCAAACGACGAAGTCTGCATGAACGACATTACGACAGCAGAAATATGGTCTGCGATAACCGAAAGGGCACCACGAAAATCTCCTGGCTGCGATGGAATACCGAGAGAGTTTTACCATCGCATGTTCGACGTCATCCACCGCGAACTGAATCTTCTGCTGAACGAGGCGCTCAGCGGAAATATTCCTCCAGCGTTTGTGGAGGGTATCATCGTGCTGGTCAAGAAGAGGGGAGGCGACCATATGGCCCGATCATACCGTCCGATCTCACTGCTCAACAGCGATTATAAGCTGTTCTCCCGTATCCTCAAAACCAGGTTGGAGCGGGTGATGAGGGAACACCACGTGCTAAGCGAAGGTCAGAAATGCTCGAACTCAGAGCGGAACATTTTCCAAGCCACTCTTGCTCTGAAAGACCGCATAGCGAGTCTCCGTCATGACGGTCGTGCTGGGAAGCTAATTAGCTTCGATCTCGACCATGCGTTTGATCGGGTCCGGCATTCTTTTCTCTTCCAAATCATGCGTTCTCTCGGCTTCAACGACGATTTCATCGCTCTACTCTCGCGCATCGTCAGTCGATCTGCGTCTCGACTGCTTATCAACGGACATCTCTCACGGTCGTTCGAGATTCAACGATCGGTACGACAGGGGGACCCGTTGTCAATGCACCTCTTCGTACTGTATCTCCATCCACTAGTGTGCAGACTCGAAAGTGTATGCGGGAACGATCTGCTGGTAGCGTATGCGGATGATATCAGCGTGATCGTCACATCGACAGCGCAAATTGAAGCGATGCATGAACTCTTTACTCGCTTCGAAAATGCTGCTGGGGCAAAATTGAATTTGAGAAAAACTGTTGCTATCGATGTTGGGTTTTGCGAAAACGACAGTTTCAACACCCAGTGGCTGCAAACAGCCGATGTAGTCAAAATATTGGGTGTAGTTTTCGCAAACTCGATAAAGCACATGACAACACTAAACTGGAATGCACTGGTGGGGAAGTTTTCACAACTAATGTGGCTGCACTCTCTGCGTATGCTGACGCTGCATCAAAAAGTGATCATGCTTAACACGTTCGGTACCTCTAGGATATGGTACCTCGCGTCCATTCTCCCACCGTTGAACGTACATATAGCGAAGATTACATCAACGATGGGAACATTTCTCTGGAGAGGGACTGTTGCCCGCGTCCCGATGATGCAGTTGGCTCGCTGCAAGGAAAAAGACGGTCTGAAGTTACAATTACCAGCGCTTAAGTGTAAGTCGCCCGCAATTAATCGTCATTTGAAAGAGATCGGATCCCTTCCTTATTACAGTTCCTTTCTTCTCCAAACAAATCCTCGACCACAAATTTCAGTAGATCTTCCTGACCTCAAACAAATCCTACAAAACTTATCCCAAATTCCACACCAAATCCTACAAAACCCCTCCGCCGATCAAATCCACAATCACTTCGTCATTCAAACCGAAACACCAAGGGTGGAACGAAATAATCCAGCAGATGACTGGCCACGCACGTGGCGAAATATTGCATCGAAGCATCTTACTTCAGAACAGCGTTCAAAACTGTACTTATTTGTGAACGAGAAAATTGAACATCGAAAATTATTTTTCGTGATGCGGCGTGTAGATGACGAAAATTGTACACACTGCGACAACCGAGTTGCAGAAACAGTAAATCACAAGTTTTGTACATGTGTTCGCGTCCAACTAGCTTGGACGGTACTTCAACAGATGATATCAGGCATCTTAGGCGGATGGAGGAGGCTTGATTTCGAGGAGCTGAAAAAACCTACCCTACTAGGAATTAACAGAAGGAAAACAGTGAAAATTCTTAAACTTTTCATTAATTATATTTGCTTTATCAATGATTCCAATGATAGAATTGATATAGATCAATTGAAGTTTCATCTACATATGCAATTTTGACGAATTAAAATGAAACAAGCAACCTTTATAAAATAAACTGACAAATAAAACCATTTAAAAAAAAAAATTACATATTGATGGGGTTCTGAGAAAATTTGTAATCCGCCATTTTATAGAGGTCGCCATCTTTGTTTTACATTTTCCATAAATAATTGTGTTCTACTGGTCAAGCCCTTTCATTCGATACCCATATTGAAGGGGATTTTGAGAAAATGTGTACATAATTCGCCATTTTGTAGCGGACGCCATCTTGGATTTTCAAGATCATGGAATACGCAGTTTTATAAAGACACTAGAGATAAAGATGTGTTCCAACTTTCAGATCAAACGGTCAACAGGAAGGGGGTTAAATTTCTATTAATGTGGTACAGCGGTACAGACAAAGTTACAAAGTTACAAAGTCACAAACACACAAACGGGTCAACCTAGATAAAACCGTTCAATAAATAAGTGCAAATCCTAATTATATTACGTTTACCGAGAGAAAATTCGTTTTTTTATGACTCGATTATCCGGAGTGAAAAAAAAATCAATACTCCGGATAATCGAGTCCGACCAGTTTAACAAAGATTATAAATAGACTTGGAATGGAAATAATAAAAGAAATACTAACTACTTAGAATTATGCTAAGAATGCTAAGCATTATGCTTATCAAGAAAAATATTTGATACATGACAAAGGAATTAGCAGATTCACTACATATATCTAATGCCACTGTTCATGAGCATCTGCTGAAGTTAGGTTATGTAAATCGTTACGATGTGTGGGTTCCACACAATTTCACCGAAAAATCATCAATGGATTGCATTTTCATATGCCTCTTTCTTCAAAAACGCAACGAAATTGTCGTTCGAAGTAAATCGTGATTCCTTTACGACAACGTTGTGCGGGAAACAAACTTGAGGTAAACTAAGCGATTCACCTTTAGCTAACCCCAAAGCCGGCTCCTAGAAATCAGTGGATGAAATTCCACGAATACTACTCGCAACTGGGCAAATCAAAGGCATCTTCAAGGGCAATTAATTCGACTCTAAAGACAGCATAAAAATTACTTGAACAGTCGAGAAAGCAAACTGGAAAGATATACGAGGGCGATCCGATAAGTACTTAGCTTCGTCGCCCGATGGTGTCAGTATCGCAAGAGAGATTACTTATCGTGTAGTACATTCTCGTAAACGGCTACTGTCAAAATTGGTCGAATTGCACTACGAACTGCTACCTCATCCACCGTGTTCTCCAGATTCGGCCCCGTGCGCCTTTTTTGACGTAGGACTACGTCTTTCATTTCTATACCGGGGTGTAAAATCAAAGTTTCGAAACCGAAAGCGTTACGCCGGAGACCGAGATTTTGAGCGTTAATAGCTCCTGAACAACTGAACGAAATGGTATGATAAACACTTCTTTCGAAAGATAAAATGTCTACGCGTTATATATTTGTTACTTGTTGATCCAAAAACTTGTTTCAATAGCCTTAAAATTGTTCTCGAAACAGGCTATTGAAAGCACCAATCGGTATATAAGCAAGCGCCGCTCGGAAATCCACTCAGTTCTAATTGAACAGCGATTGGAGCATGTTGTCGCTGTTGTGGTGAAGCTCTTCGTTTATCATGAAAGCGCGGATGAACGGTGTCACCAAGGGCCTGTTTGTGCACCTTAGGCCAGAAGGTAATCCATCAGGAGGAGAGTGATGCCACAAACGGTTCCCCGGGAAGACATCGCTACACACACACATACACGCGCGGAATTCTTTCCGTTTGGATGCCATTCAGCATTGAGAAAGTTCCGGAAAGATCTAATCATTTCTGGAAAATAATCTGCCAGTTCCTCTGGGAATTTAAAAATACATTCATGTGAAAGAGTTTATTTTAATGTTTTCTAACCATCTAACACAGCGATCAAATTCATTTGATTTTGTAATTTTCCAACCAAGTGTAATTAGCAGGAAAGCTTCTGAAGATTATTCTTCCCCATCAGTAGGATATTTCCGAATCCAATATTGTATGCGCACGCAATCGATTATTGCTCAGTCGTCGAAAGTTTCGAGCTCAGAGAGTTCATTCCCCTCTAGTTTGCCTTCCAAATTGCCATCGTAAACCACACCTTCTCTCGATTCAATCACACGCAAAAATCATACTTAAGCGATATTCTGGTGGTGATACGCATTCATTTTTCGTGAGGACATCGACAAGACAACATCGTTGCCTAACGTGCTGGAGGAGGTGGACGGCGAAGGATCGACACATACACGCGCAGAATTCTTTCCGTTTGGATGCCATTCAGCATCGAGAAAGTTCCGGAAAAATCTAATCATTGCTGGAAAATAATCTGCCAGTTCCTCTGGGAATTTAAAAATACATTCATGTGAAAGAGTTTATTTTAATGTTTTCTATCCATGTAACACTGTGACCAAATATTTTTCAATCAAGAGCTATTAACAGGTGGTTATCGAGTTAGTATTAACCACTGGTGGGCTTCCAGTATCGAGGAAAATGTGGAAATATCTAATCGTTGCTGGAAAATAATCTGCCAGTTCCCCTTGGAATTGAAAATTACATTCAAGCGAAAGAGTTTATTTTAATGTTTTCTATCCATAAAATATCCATATAATACATTTGGTTTTGTGATTTGTCAATCAAGTGCAGTTAGCAGGAAAGCTTCTGAAGATTATTCTTCAGAACAAGGTTTTTCGTATCCTATATTGGATGCATAAAACCTTGTGCCTCCAACGTAACGCTCTCGTTTTCGAAGTCCCCCAAATATTCATTTATTAATTCATTCAGAATGGATTTTGATTAAACTTCAAACAAATGATCTCTAAATCAACGATAGTCCTACGTCACCCTTGCGGTTATACCATAGATATAACCCACTTCCTGTTTTTCAAATTAAAATAACTTTCTCGCAATTAAAAACCATACCGCAACTTACTCAGGGAGTCACAATTGAAACAAAAGTGACGTGGGATGATGTGAGAGCGGGACAGAGTCAGTGTGACAAGCTGACAGATGTACAAAACTTCATATAGATATGATGGCACAATCCACCAGAGTGAGCTAGACTCGCTGGAAAGCGAGGAGATGAGTGAACGAAAACAATCATCGTGGTGTGCCCATCGTGTCCACCCTTCAAAACTGAGGTCTATGAGTGTCTATGACAGCACGTAAATTGCCTGCAGTCAACTCCACAGATGCAGAAGATGATGTTTGTGCTCAAGCGCTGAAGATGGTTTCGAGAAGGTTAGGTTATTCGCGAAAAAAAAATTGCATGGCAATTGGAGTGCAATTCTGTTGGCGCTTTGTTTACACCGTGGAGCTCAAGTTTTGTGTTGTGCTCCAGAAATTGTCTGAAGTCCCCAGATGTGACTATGCTCGAAATTTTCAATGGCCACGGACGGATTGTTTGCCGGAATGCAGCCTCATCAACTGGAGGGTGCCCTAAGAGAGCCCACAAGAATGACACAAATGCCACTCATAAATTTACCTCTTCGGAACGAAACGAAGTAAGAATTATTGCGTCGTTAGGTAAATAAACATAAAGACGAGATATTTTACGCCGCTTCCCATCCCCGCGAATCTTTCCACCCAACCAATGTATTGATATGAATTCAGACGATTCGCCGAACGCCCGCGCCGCCTAGGTGAAAAGGATTGTTACGCTCGCTTTGAGGGTCTTCAACGGCGGCTCGTTCATCGACATCCTGTCGTAGGAAGGGCGACACGATTCTCAAGTGGTTGTCGCGCGTCGGATGAAATGCGTACAGTTTTTTTTTAATTAAACACGCTTGTTTCGTATGACACAAGAGAGCCCCGTAGAATGGGATGGGACGCGAGAGTGCTCGAAAGCCACGGATAATTGCCGCACCGCCCCATCGAGACTCCATTATATGGGGTCCTGGGTGCGGTAAATTGAGAAAGTTACTGCCACTGGAATCGGCGTCTGCGAATGGTGCGAAATTACCGGCGGAAGGAGTGAAATGCGATATGCATCGAGTGCTGTGTAAACAAGTTGTTTCCGCCGTCGGTTCGTGCTTTTTGTGTTCGTTTGATGAGGGGTTGGCAGATTCAATAAGTCGGTGCTTATCGAACAAAAAAGCAATAAAAATATTTTTGTTATGATTTAGCTTTTCGATTTCGGTTGAAGCTCTTCTAGTTGCCAAAGCTGGAGGAGTTAAAAGTTTTGGGTTTTGTGGCAGCTGGGGTTGAATTTTAAAATTTATGAATACATATTTATGCTGTGCAATATTGTATATTTTTAGAAAGGATTCAGTATGTGCCAATGTGAGTGGCAGGAGTTATGGGCATATATTTCAGAGATGATTGTCTGATTTCTGATGCTTACATTCTGCTTAGATACAACAAATAGTATGAACGCGAAAAGTTTCTGAAACAGCTGCTCTATTTTCTTCTCTAAGCATTTGTTATGAGAAACGATTATGGGATTGAAAACTTTGATTGTGGAGACTTTACATAATTGTTCACCATTTGCATCATGTGCAAAAATGCAGAAAAAATTATATGAGGTTGTGTCCACGACCACATTGTTGACGCAGAACTACGCTGTTATTTTGTTCAAATCGCTTGTTGATAATTTCGGACATTATTTTAGAATGCTTCGAAATTTTAGAAATAATTGTTTAGTAGAATGCTTTGGTCGCCCAAAAAAGTTTTTTTATTGTAGAATCGGTTGACGATAATTGATTGATGATTCATTCTTACCCTTGCAGAATAACACACAAGCTGATCGTATGTCGCACTTTGTTTCATGTCAAAGCATTGATAGTTTACCTCGAACGCTATCCCGATCTTTTTCGCAATTGACATATACTCGGCTACAGATGATTATATACTGGTTGCACAGCACCATTATTCCACATCAATCATTCTTTGGCACCGAATGGAAACAACAACATTGTCAATACTTGCAAGTACCAAATATCATGCTACATGTTATTTAGTATTGTCTTAGTGGAACCGCACCTCTAGACATCGTTCGTACTACGAAAACCAACCAGCACCAAACAAGCGTTCAACATAGCATGCATACAGAGCCTTGCATTGGCTTGAAACGACTAAGAATATCAAGACGTCTCATAATTTTGCGCTATTCTCAAAAGAAACGCTTCGGTTAATATTATTGGCCTCGAAAAAAGTTACATTACTTACTCATGCTCGAGATAAGCGCAGCTGCTATCCTTAGTGGAGAAAGTTTTGCTATTGGTAAGCGAAACCCAATCACATATAAAATTCTAGAACGACATTTACTTTCTTGACTAAATACACGAAATAAATTCTGTCTGTTAATCTCAATAACCTTGAAAAGAGTTGCATTGCTTTATTATGATCAACATTAGTGCAAGTGACATCCTTGTGGAAGGCAGCTTTGCGATTGGCATACGAATCCAAGTAACTCACAACATTCCAGCACGACATTCACTATGGTTTAGCTTGATATTCCCCTATTAATTATGTGGCGCACAACCTTAACGCCTGTCTCGCCATAGCGTCAGTTTGATGTATTGATGCGATGTCAAAGGTACCAACGAGACTCTTATGATGACGGAAAACATGCGATGTTAACTGCTTCAAATAAAGAAAAAGTCTGAATATTTTCCTCAGCAGAGATCCATTATTCACACCCTAGCGCAAATATTATATTTCCGCTATCTTCCCTCCTTGTTTACGTTATCGCTGCTGAATAATTTGCACCACCAAACAATCGTCCATCATAGGTTAAAAAATAGGCGATTGTTTCATCGAGACAGGACCAATGCACACGGGTGCAGATACAATTGAGCATTAAGCGTAGGGAAGATGTGCTTTTTGTACATACGGGTTATGAAGCAGCACGTACGCACACAAAGCCATATATCAATGACCTGAAGCAACTAAATTAGAGATGGGCAAAACGGTTCATTTTAGTGAGCGGCTCAGAGCCGTGCGCTCAATGAAAAGAGCCGGCTCATTTGAGCGGTTCGACGGATCATTTCAAGAACTGGTTTATTCGGATATGTAAATAACGGAAGACGTGAAAAATAAGGTTTAAAACAATAGTAAAATATATTACTTATATAGTAAAAATATTACTTTACTGAAGGTTTTCTCTGATGTATTTCCATCACAACAATCTTCTTTACTCTTTTTAATTTATAAATATTATCCATTCAATGTTATCTGATGAAAGTCTACAACATCTTTCACTGCAAACTTATCCTGCTTTCGGAAAAACTCGCTCACATGGTACTGAAGTCGCCGAAATACATAATATCTTTCCTTTCATTCCACCAAAGCAAAGAGTTGCTTATTCTCAGCAAAAGTGGTTCCAGCAGCTTTTGGATCATGTGGAGATCGAAGATTCCCAACCAATGCATCAAACTCCTCCCATACAGATGACCACGCTTCATCACTAACGATTTGTGATAGTTTCGTAGGCGGGTATTCCATGAATGTCATTTTTAGCGTCTTTATCAACGACTGGTGTGCATGGTTATACTTTCTGTTATCCCCAAACGTTTCTGCTTGAAGCGAGGATCTAGCAGTATTGGTTAGACTACTAGTTCTTCTGACTCTAGATCTAGCGATCACTTTACCAGCTTCGAAATCAATTCATTACAGAGCTTTTTTATAATCACTAGAATTGATTTCTCTTGATCCATATAATATTTTTAAATTGTTTCGAATGGAATGTTTTCATAATTAACTGTGTTATATTTGTCAAATCATTTCATTCTATATCCATATGCGGGAGATGCTTGAGCTTGAGCTTGGGCTTGAGCTTGGGTAGACTGTACAATTCGTAGTTGCTCTCCGTGATTGACCTGAACCAACCAAATTGCACACAGAACACTCAGAATGACGCTTGGGACTAGCAAATCATTCTCGTTGTGCAATTTTCGGTGATTCGAGCTTTAAATGGTCAATAACGACGCCGGCCACGTCCTTACAGTCACCAGGGGAAGGGAAGGAATGTTAGTATGATATTCGCCGCCCGAATGCCAGAAGGGTCGCCTCTATAGCGTGGTTCCCTAGCGTTTATCATGGGAGGGATATTTGTTAGTGGGGAGAGGTAAGAATCAGGATTCACTGAGGTAAGTGATGTGATTATGTGAAAGCGAACAATCGACGGAACGAGAAAATGAAATCTCGAAAATCCTATGTGTCTCAACGCGCGGCAGAAATTATCTCTAGGTATCCAGAGAAGGAAAACCTGCAAAATTGATTGGACCGACTATATATTCTATTATTTATTGCACGTATTTTTTATTGAAATCCAATCGTGACGGCGGAGAGTTTTGTTTGGGAAACCTGAGAAGGTAACCGAGAGAACAGCTCCAAAACTAATAATTCTAAATTCATCACGCGTCTTCTTTATCGACCTCCAATCCCGACGATGAAGAGTTGTCTTTGGGAAACCTGAGAAGGTAACCGAAGTCACGAGTACTATTTATAGAACTCCAATAACGATGGAAAACTGTAGATTTCAAATATTATTTCCTGAAGCTGAAATTTGTAGTCTCAAACTTCAGATTGAAAATTTCAATATCGAATTCCGAATACCAAATCTAAAATACTCAATTTCGAATTTTCAATCCTTTAAATTTTATATTTCAAGCCTATGTTTTAATTATAAATTTAATTAAAAAAAAAAAATTAAAAAATTATAAAATTTTTTAATTTCAAGTTCTAATTCCGAAATTTCATTATCTCACATTCTATTCTTGCCCATCTTGCATTGTGCTCCCCAAGGGCTCGGCAAGTGAGCCAGCAGCTACCACATTTACACACATTTTCTATCTCACTCTCATTCTCAAATAGTTCCCTCTCCGGAAAAGCTGCCAGTCCTTCATAAAGAGAATCACATTCATTAATTCTAATTAGATTCCTGATGGAGCTGAAGAAGAGATGAAAAACAGAGAGACACTTTTGCTATTCGATTATAAGCTCTAAAGAAGTTAAGTAGGATTAATGTATGGATATAAGAAGAAGTAATAGTATACAAAGAGCAATAAAGAACTTAGCTGGGATCGTTGTCAACTGATCATTCCTGCAATCCACCCTATAGTGATACCTGCACTACCGAACACACAGGCACATACTTCGCCCTAGCAATGATAAAAAAAAGAACACACACACATACACACAAATGGAAACAGTCCGATAAAGCCAAACGAAATCTTCGCGTCTTCGCATCACAAACAATTGCTTTATTCGGAGATCATTAACTTTTAACTGCTTCAGTGAATCCTAAACACACTCGCGAATTTATGGCCAACTCTATATCCATATGCGGGAGATGCATGAAAAAAGTAATTGACCATTTTGGAGTTGGATTTATCATAAATAACTGTGCTCTAATAGTCAAGCCCTTTCATCTGATACCCTTATTGATGGGGTTTCAACAAAATATTTAGTCTGTCATTCTATAACGGCCGCCATCTTGGATTTCCATTTTACAAAAATAACTGTGTCCTTCTAGTCAAATCCTTTCATTAGATACCCATATTGATGGGGTTTTGAAAAAAGTACATATTCCACCACTTTGGGGTGGCGGCCATTTTGGATTTGCATTTTTCATAAATAACTATGTTCTACTAGTCAATCCCTTTTATTCGATACCCATATTGATGAGGTTTTGACGAAATTTGTTGTCTGCCATTTTGTAACAGCCGCCATCTTGGATTTACATTTTTTATAAATAACTATGTTCTACTAGTCAAGCCCTTTCATTAGATACCCATATTTATGGGGCTTCGAGAAAATATGTAATCCGCCAAAATTTACAAACATACAAACAGCTAAATATAACCGTTTAAAAAGCAGCATAGGAAACATATATTTCTTCCGCATCGCCACAAGCCACGGTTTTTTTTATCCAAAATATATATTTTATTAAGGCTCATATGGCGTCAGCCTAACGGGGCCGGGAGTTCAATATTTTGACAATGTTTGCTTAGACTATGTTAGTAATATGTAACCGATTACTCGCGGTTGACTCGAGGTTAGTATTACAAGTGTTCTCATAATTGGTATGTCGCAGTCTTCAATGCTCTGTACGTGTGCCCGACACGGGATACTTCCTATTGTGATGCAGCTGACTATTAATCAGCAACGCCCCCCTAGTATGTACCCCATATCTAGCGTGGTGCGTCTTTCTCGACTCGAGGAATCCAGGATAGAATGGTCACTAGCCGGCGCAATCAAGCCACGGTTCGTCAGAACGAACATACGATCCACGGTTCTTTACCAATAAGCCGGCTCTTGACCAACCGCTTATTATGACGTAATTACACAACGAAGTTAAGTTTTCATATAAATTTCTTTATAAAAAAGTCAGATATAATGATTTCCTTTACAGTGACAAGTCGCCTATTATGACCCATTTTTCAGAAATTATGTCCGATTATAATGATCGACATGATTCTTTACACCTTCGATAATGTTCGTTAATTTCCGACGACGTTCGACACGTGGCTCGTTTTTGTTTTGAATGGGATCGAGATTTGGGGAAGAAAAAGAAAAAGATTTTATTGCTGGTTGATAATTGCCCGGTGCATCCAAATGTTACTGATTTAAACACTTGTTTTAACGTAGGACTACGTCTTTCATTTCTGTACCGGGGTGTAAGTTCAAAGTTTCGAAAGCGAGAGTGACGCTGAACTGCAAGGTTTTGAACGTTAATACCTCTTTACCGGCTGAATGGAGTGGTATAATAATCACTTCATTCGAAAGAGAAAATGTCAGCGAGTTATATGATTGTCACTTATTGGTCCAAAAAATTGTTTCAATAGCTTAAAAATTGCTTAAAAATTTTGAAAGCAAGCTATATAAATCATAACAATCTAGCTCGTTGATGATGATTGGTTATCGCAATGTATTTCCGAACACGGACGCAAAATCTAGGCACCTGGAGAAACCGTCATAGCGAATACATGCAAGCTGTGATTTCCTTTGCTCGCTTGCATTAGTGTTTGGAAAACCATAGCGGAAACATGCAAAGCGTGAGTACTTTTACTCGCATCAGTTTCTGTTCTGCTTTCGCATGGAACAGTCATGAAAAAAAATTGCCACATCATGATAAAATCGAAATGAATTTTATGCAAGGTTATATAGACTTTATTTCGTTTTCACCGTGAAATGACGCCCTCAGTTTATATTCTGCGCATGGAGTGATCATGAAAAATCTCGTGTAATTCTCACGAAAACAAAAATGAATCATGTATCAAACATCTTCAGTTTCTTTTACAAGGCCACCTAAATTCCATCGGTTCGTTTCGAGACCACCAACAAGTTCGAAAGAGTTGAATTTTATGTTAATTACAATTCCATACTTATACTCATCCACCCACAAGCTAATAAGAAAAACTTTCAGCAATCTTTCGAAATATTCTTTCATTCATTCATTAAGAATTGATACAGATGCAATTTCAAATAAACGATTACCGAGTCAACGGTAGTCCTACGTCTACTTTGCGGTTATATCACAGATATAGCCCACTTCTTGTTTTCTTCCGCTGAATACAACATCAGCACTACAGCCAATAAATCAGGGAATAATATCATCATTCAGAAATAATTATAATCAAAACGATTAATCGTCTTGCTAATGAAAAATCTTCTCTACAAAAATATCGGCGCTAGATACAATTCTGATGGGGCATGATGCCTGGTTAAAACAATATGTCACAAATTATCATTCACAACTGTTTAAAACATTCGTTGAAAACAACGACGGTTTACCTGTTCAAACAGCAGAGCATGAATCTGATGAAGAAGATGACGTCCCTTTATCTTTGTGGTAACGAAACCTAAATTCAGAATTTTCAGCAGCACCGGAAATGTGACAAGATTATGATGACATCGATAGCGTTCTCCTCACTTCCGAAGAACCCACCGATGAAAATATCGTACAGAAAATTATTGCTAAGGAACAACTCGAAAGTGATGGAGAGAAGGAAGTGAGGATGGGGAACAGGCACAGAACAGGCGTTTAATGCTGCTGAATTACTATCACGATTTATTCATATTGAAAATGATAATTTGACCATGGCGATGTCTTCTATAAACAATAGTATTAGATACTGTTATTACAATCAAATGAAAAACCAACAGCAGATAAAAATTACAGATTTTATTTAAAATGAAAACATACATACATGTATCGTACTTATAACGAGCAATTTTTATATTTTATTTAGTATGCTATGTTTCTCTATTAAAATATGTATGTACATTAGGGAGCCAATGAATGTATGGGAATAAATCGACCGTAAAATTTCAAAAATTTATCTCACACAAAATGTTCACCACCTCGAAAAAGCATCCTATGCAAAATATCAGCTTAATTGGACTTAAGGGAGAGTGGCGCAAAGCGGCCAAAGTTTGAGTTTTTTGGAAATCGAAAAATCAGCCAGAGGAGGAAATCGGGGTTTTCGAAAAAAAAATTATACCAAATGTCTTAAAATTACATGAAACGTCGAGATCTACTGTCATCTCGAAAAAAAAATCCTGAACAATTATTTTCTTGGTGAGCCGATGATGATAGCCTAATTTGATGATTCCCCACACAATTGTGTAGTTCAGAACCTTAATGGAATGACGTCAGTGTGATGTAATGATTACAATGCCAGAGACATCAGCGAGTAAGTAATTTGATCGCGTCCACAGCTCAATCCGAAACGAGACATGTGATGACGCAGAACGAGGATGAACAAACGACGTTCATTGCTTCGTATGTAGAACGATACTGCAAGATTGCCTCAGTGAGATCAAATATTTATGCTGTAGGCAAATATTCCCCGTCGTTCTTTTCCTTTTCTTCTTCTTTTTGTTCACGGAGACTTTAAATCATTCCCCTTCGTTGATCGCCGTTAAGTTGTTCGTTATTGACGGCATGAGTAGGGAAGCTCACAAATGAGCAGAACAAATATATTGGAAACGGAAATGCTTCTAGTTTTTCATCAATTTAAACCGTTTACACATCAGGGGATTGTAATGTATAGCACAAAAAACAAATCTTCCCGATTTGTTTGGTGTGTAAATCGTCGAAAACCGTTTGCGGCAAAAATAGTTATTAACGTGAACTTTATTTCATAAAAACGTGACCTATTTTCTGATTTGGCACCCTTAATGAAAGACATAGTTCTACGTCAAAAACAAAATGAAAGAAGACCGAAGAGTGAATTTCATTGAATCGCTTCTAAATAATCATTATCACATAAACATAATTGAACAACGACCAAAGCTCAATCATAGTAATGAATTTCTTCGCACCACAGAACTATAAATTTCAAATAAAATCGAACTTCATTAGCATGCACATATTGCACGGTGATCACAGTCAGATAACGTGTACTACAATCATGAAGCCACCAGAGAGATGACGTCGCTATTACGGGAGCGGCACACGAGAGCAAGGATGATTGAATATTGATGCAAATCAAAGCCCCATATGGAAGAGCTATAACATTGCCCAACCATTGCTGGCTTGTGCGCCATCGACTTGTGTTCGAATATATGTATGGAAAACGAATGTGAGAAGCAATACGATACACCAGGTGTGTTTGTGTCATGTTGATGGGTTCATATGACTGTTTCCCGGGGGACGAAAACAGACCCAGACTCTGTGCCAATTTGCGTCGTGCGTTGACGTCGTTCTCTGGTGAAATCCCGGCCCGAAAGGATGAATGCGGTTGACATGTGTAAAGTCAACGATTATGTTCTAATTCCCAGCTGAAGCATATGGGAAAATGTAATGACTGACATTGTCTGATTTAATTGGTAAATTTTCATTTCCATTGTCGTATGGAAATTTCACCGTTTGTATTCGAGGAAAACAACGTAAATACAGGGCTTAGTGAAGTCGTACCGAAATGCTTAGTTTGCTGCCATCTCAATCCATGTTTCGCCGGCAAGAGTCTGGTTTATCATTGGAATGTTTTGCTTGCGTGTTTCGATACATTTAGTACTCGGATACCTCCCGAAATAGCAATCTATCAGAAAGTCAAATTTGATCGTATCGAATAATACTGCTGAAGCCCTAGCGCTTGGCGTTCGTAGGGAGCGAATAAATATTCACCCATCATTCAGTCGTAACGGAGCTGGAAACGGTGACTGCGCCTTTCAGACGCCGAAAGAAAGTATCGGTCCCTCTAGCACACGCAACGGATACGGTACGATGTAGGACAAGCAAGGGTGGAAACGGAAAGCTACTATGTGTTTCACGTATATCGGATTTTTCGCTTGGTAGATCCCATTCCAGGCATAGCTATGGGTTTCCTTGCAGTCCAGAATCATCTATGCTAGCATCCGTGATCTGCAGACGTAAGAGGGAAGAGAGCGATGTTGTGTCTCAACAACGGTGCTAGAGCACTAATCTTACTTATGAAGGAGAATTCGAGCGACACACGATGAAAATGATGATGAATATTGACGTTATATCCATCGTTCTTTTGATAAACGTCGATCGCCTCTGCCTCCGATAAAAACGTTTATTCAATAATGAGGTAGACAAACTAGGATTGGGCGATCTTCATAAAAAGACGATCTTATCGAATCGATCTTCCAAACGGCGTAGGGATCGATCCATTGATTAAATCGGTACCAATGAATCGATCTTTGCCGAATCGATTTTTGAGAAATTAAAAGTTTTTTTTCGGTTTATCTGTTTATTCTATATGAATGCTGTCGTTTCTTCGAACAGGAAATACAATTTTCATATTTCTCTTCAAATATCATTTCAAATGCCATGTTCTATTTGATAAATTTATTGAAAAAAAAAATATTAGAAATTCAACAACCGCCTAGAACTCAGCTGACAATGATCCCATAAAAGCTAATCGTGCCATACATCTGTCATTTAGTCGAAGCCGATTCTTCATTTTGGCGCCAGTTCTAGAAAACGACCTTCGCCAATAATTGATTCCAAGATCAGGTTCAGTGATCCTATGCGCAACCGGTTACAGTTCATCCCCTCAGTAGCTGCCGCTAGTTCTATCTCTGTACACATTTATACAGGAGTAAATTGTTGATTAAGCAATCCAAATGTTGACATTATGTTTGAACGAAATGTTAGCTGGTCTTTGGTGAGATAAAAAAATCGAGTATACTGAAAAACAAATCTACAAAAAGATAAAAAAAAAGATTTTCTCGATTTTCTCGAGCACAAAAAATCGATTCAAAAAATCGGAAATCGGAATGGAAAAGATCGATCTTCTAAAAATCGATCCGAGATCGCCCAATCCTAAGACAAACACATTATTGTTTATTTCTTTTCTGTGTGTGAGCGAAAATTTTCTTTTCATTGAATTTGAGCTCTGTAACTTGTTCTAATTCCCTCGGCGAATTCCATAGACTTTGGCAGTTCCTTGCATCTCTGTCACAGGTTCCGGGCTGAGCATTTGTACTCGGAAAGCTTTTTTGACATCTACATTGTTATCAATGACAAGTAGGCAGCTCTAGATAGTCGGCGAACAAAAATTAATTCAAAACCAATTATCGTAGCTCATGACATACCGATAATGATCCCTGAATTTGAACGTAAGTCATTTCCAAACTATCAGTGGGATCCACTTCGTAGTCAAAGATCAGGGTCATATTTTGCGGGATCGGCAAGGGGCCCTTTTGCACCCTCAACACGTCCACCTCATGGTCAACTAGCGCGAACAGAAAACAAATTATCAATCAAAACAATTTTCAGGTTTAGAATGATTCACTTACACGTTTGTCGTTTACCGAGCCCAACATTACAGACGGAACACACCTGCGACACGCCGATGGCAACTAGCAGAAGACAGATCTTAAAGTTCATTTTCTCCGGTAGGAATTTTGATATGACGGACACAATTTTTACTAGCACGAAACTGAATACTGCAGGTCACAAATGGCATCCGTTAAATAACAACTGTGTGCGCGCGTATCGGCCGATTAATTGTGAAGTGATAAGAAAGAAACAGCCATCGCCCGCGAAGTGCACACTGAGCCAGGTCAACGATTCATTTTGTAGAATTTAGTAATGTGTCTGATTTAAAAGTTTTTTTTGTTGACATCTTCTTTCAGAACATTTTGATGGTAGTTTTCTGTTTTCTAGTGATCGGCGGCTCAGTGTGCGGAAATTGGCAAAGTGTTATTTTTTACTATCATAAACATCTTATCTAACACCGGATGATTGTTGATCTTTTATCAGCGTATGACATTTAAGCGTCAATGCACTCGAATGTCGTTATATGTGTAACGCCCAAAATTTACGATTCTCGGAAAAGCTATGGTTCGATGAAAACATTATTGTTTGCAAATGAGAGATAATCATGTTCTAAAAAGGGACAGACTAATGACATATCGAAATTGAATTTCATGACTCCTATTTCGTAAAGAATATTTTTCATTAGTAGTGATTGATGTTCTGAGTAACGATTTATGAATTTCGTATTTCGTAATTCGTTGAACTTTTATATGATCACTTGCAATATCTCCCAACGCATGTAATAAGAGTTTAAGCCAATGTTTTGATCAGAGCCCGAAATCTTCGATATGAAAAATGAAAATCGACCCTCCTCTCAGTAGCTTTGCTTCGACTAGGACTACTTCAGCATCTGCCGTCAACGTGCCTAGAATTGACTAGAAATGAATTGACGAGTGTTAAGAGCGAGGATGGCCGATGAACTATTTTAGCAAATGGTTATTCTAATTGACGTGACTAATGAATACAAATATGCCTCTTCATTAAACCTGATTTCAATCCACACTACTACTCCCCCTGACACGAATATCGTTACCCGCGTACACAATCTTATTTAAACGTCCATAAAACGATAACTTGATTTATGATGCAAAAAGTAGCTACACCATTAATAGACGGTTTCATTGTTTACCTACCGTGAACTCAAGCCGACGAACTTCGACAGTTACCAGGTATGCCATAAAATTCCTCGCGTTAGTATTAGTAAATAGCGTGCAGTTTGGGAGGAATTCTAAACAACATTTTAGTTTATTTTGTCACCGAGTTCAATTTTGTGAAAAAAACATACAGAAAAACGAGGATTTATATCAACAACATTCACAAATTTGTCATTGTTTCTGAGCACAACACTGCACGCTATTTAATATGTGTGGGTAATTTTCGTGTACGATACAAAACAAAATTTAGCTCACCTGTTGTGTATATCAAATCACGTTGAACTCAAACATCGATACATGCATATGTGATACACGAGAGAGAGAAAGGAATTCATTGTGGGGGAGTTACTTCAATATGCAATGAAGTCCATTTGATGGGGAAGAATGAAATGTGATAGTCGAGTCGTAGAGTGAGACAGCAACTAAACGCCCGCTGAACAGAACGCTGAAAGAAAACGAAGACGAATTTCTTCATAGTCCCCTGACTATCCTCAGTTGAATATGACTTTGCCGAGCCCTGGTTTTGATACATTATTTAGTACTCCAAGTAGTATTTATTTAGCACCAATACATTGAAAAAAAAAATTGCAGTATCATTTGAGGCTTGAATATACATATTTTTGCTGTCCAGTGTCTACAAAACCAATTACAATTTAACACTTTTTAATCAAACAAAAACATCAAATTCGTCAGTTTTCAGATTTTGATAAACAGTTACCTTACTGTGTCAATTAATTATATAAAAAAGATATTAGGCATACTATTTATCAAAATATTCAGAATAGATTCGCGATATTTCCCCAAGATACCGAAATCAGAGTTTTGATCTCATCTACTGTAGCATACTGCTTCCTCTCGATGTGAATCTTTCGACCTCGGATCCCCTAATGGTTTTCTATTGGATTCAAATCCGGCGAATGAGTCAGCCAGTCTAGCAAAATTATGTTTGGATATGCGTTCGCCTGTTTACTTTCATTACTTGCATGAATAGCGGTATTATTCAGCTGAATCGTAAATTGTTTTCGATGACATTTTCACAATGAAAAGGAGAGCAGAGCTCTCTAGACCCCACTGTAGTTCTTATTATTCGTTTTGGAGGATGTGGACGCTATCTCGAGCTTTCCAGCTGTAGTTCCGTGTGGAGAAATATTGTTGTTTCTTTTGTAAATCACGTCAGCATCCACTGAATCTGTTAAGATCACTTTTTTTGTCATTGAAATCTGTGATTAACCTGAAAAAGTGTAAAGTACCAGGAATATTCCTTGACTTGTAGGATCTCTGAAGACGATTATAATCACAACGAAGAATTAAGAAATTAAAATTTATGTATGGATATTATATTCTGTATAAGCCACTGCGACCATGAGTTTCATCATTCTATTTATCATCACCAGTTTACTACACAGGACGGGCTCGATTATATACAGTTTCCGATTTTTTTTCACTGTTGAATCCGGTATATAACCGCCTCAAAAAATTATATTTTTTATTTGTTTTACATAGGGTGGCAGCGATAATAGTCATGTCAAATTTTAAAAATCAACCAATTATTTTTCGTTTCGAGTTCTGTTGGTTTAAACTGGCTCTATTTAAAAAAAAGGACACTACGTAGTATACCACTACGTATACTGGTGTTTCCATTTAAAAAATGAGAAAATTAAGTTAGATATAGATGTAGTTGTGAAACATCTAAATTAATGGATTCAAAAAATAACATTTTGGAAGTAAAAACATTGAAGTAAGCTAGTTATAAAGTGTGATTATTATTTTATCGCAAACATCTATAGTAAACTCTATTGTTTCTATCAACCAATTTAATTTAATGGTCAGCTGCATCCCAATAGGAAGTATTCCGTGTCGGGCACACGTACAGCGCATTGGAGACTGCAACATCCAAATTATGAAACGCTTATAATACTAACCTCGAGCTAACCGCGATTAATCGGTTACATATTACTAACATAGTTGTAAGGCAAACATTGTCGAAATATTGAACTTCCGGCCCCGTCAGGCTGACGCCATATGAGCCTTAATAATAAAATCCTCTGAGAAGACGAAATGAAGTGCCACAAAAACAAAAAAAACGGATTATGTCACTCGCTTCCAAGCTGATCGATGTGTCTAGACATGTTGAGGCGTAAAGATTGACGTAGAAAAATGACGACCCATTTGTTTTCGCAGCTACACACGAAAAAGAAGTTCAATGCACCCACAATTACGTACGCGAAAACATCGCTTCCGGCGTCTATGCGGCGGGAAAAAAACGTGTCCATAATTAAAAACGTGAATATGAATTGCTTGATTTTCCTCGGCCCATGAGCCTTCCAGGTTCCACGCACACGGGAGATATGGAATAAATCACTTATTACGGGATGAAAAAAGATGTTTTTATTTGAAGCATCACACATTTTCATGCATGTTAAACATACATTACGGAAGCCACTTCATTTACCCCCATCGGAATCCATAGACGGTCACATTTCCATGCAGCTCCACAACCGGCTGAACGGTGGTTAGTTCCACCCGAAATGCTCTTCTAGAGTTCGAAGGGCTCAGTCTGAAGCTGCAATTCTACACAAAAAAAAAGTGAAAAGTGCGTGAGATATGGCGTTCTTTTTGCGGAAACACATCTCATCCAACAATACCGAAACGGATCCATACACGTGGTATAGTGTGATCTCTTCATTCCGCGTGGGATCAGTTTCGTAGTCGAAAAACAGCGTCAGATTTTGAGGTGTCTGAACGGGCCCTGATCGGGCTTGGAGGGATATTAATTCAAGATCGTCTATGGGAAAAGAGATTAATCAGAATAAGATTATCATACTGTTTGTGAATTCAATATTACTTCTCTCCCGTTTCCCAAAACCAATGTTACAGGTGCAGTGAACCAGTGCTACGAAAGCCAAAATTACTAATGCTCCGAGCATAAATTTCATTTCAGAAGGTGGTTTATTGATTATTGAAATTTTGAACGGGGCACTGTTTCTCACTCGACTAGAAAACAACTACTCATGTCATGTTACACATTGGCTTCCGTTAAAAACAAAATGATTCACTGAAATTAGATAAGATAAAATGGTACGGAAGTATTCCTTTCGTGTTAAGTTTTGACACAATGAAGCTTTCAAGTGGGTGTTCATCTGAAATAATTTTATACGATATAATCACCAATACATGAGCACTTTTACCGTGTATAATTATGAATTCTCGTGAATCGTTACCACTAACATGTTGATAAATATACATCGATTTGTGGACTGGCCAATAAACCCTCCACCAGAATAGTCTTATGTTCCCACATGAATCACATCCCTTCCGCGCTATAATGAAATTTCGACAAAACCAATATGAAACTATAATTAACGTTATCACGTCGCTTAATTACAGAACAGCCCGCTAGTGGTGATGACCATAAACCCATAGCCACAGAGCACTAGCAACGGGTCCCGCTGGACGTGTTGATCGCATCGTTAAAATCGATTTCCAATCTCGGGCTAACCTCCGGCTCGTTGCGCGAATGTGAAGCACTCCCAGGATGGGTTTTGGATTTACGAGCGCCAGTGGTTAATACCGTGGTTTTTGGCCATGGATGGAAAAACGATCCTGCTTGGGCTGGGAGCTGAGGAGGCCGATGGAAAATTGAAAAATGATGTGGTCGAAATTTGTTAGCTGCCAGGAGGATAGCAACTCGTGGGCGTAATATAAATTTTGGTACAATGATATATCTGCATGGATATACACGAAGTACTTATCTTATCGAGAAATCGATAGAAGTGATTCAATGTGACAAAACCATCTGTTTCGAACAGTGAATCAGCAGCAGTCTTAATTCTTTTTTTTATTCAATATAACAATGGTTACACATTGGTAGCAGTTTACTAATGTGAAACAAAATCTAGGGAAACAAAATTATCGAAACATTTCAGTTTCAGTTGAAATTGGAAAAGACTATTAACCAATCCAACTCGAAAATCTTCAAAGATAAGATACATTTAAATTCGAGATTAGTATATTGGATGGTAAGTCTTTGAATTCTATGTTGTTTTATTAAACTCCAAGCAATGCCGGACTATGTGACCATAAAATGTATTGATATCATAGATTTCAAACAAAACTGGGTTTTGAAACGACACTATATCGCTCTTCAACGATAGTGAATATAGCTCGCCAGAACACTTATCTCTACATTCTTTTTGCCTTGGTACCAAGCCATTTTTAAAATGTTACAATTTGATTGAAAATTTTCACATCATGTTATTTAATTACTTAAAACACGTACTCCTAACTCTTATTTAACCATTCGTCTATACATTTCCGACATTTTTATTGAAACTTTTCATTATAACAAAGGTTTTCCATGCCAAACCGATATAGTGGTTCTCAGATTTTCGTGAAAAGTAATTTTGTTCTTTATCGCAAAACATTAGACCCGTATTTTTTATTTTTCCAGTATGACAATTTCAGGATGGTCCGAAGAAATTATTTTTTTCCCATTTTTCCTAAAATGACTTTTTTCAAAATTTCATAACTTTTGAACTACTGGACCGCTTCAGTTGATCGACATATCGAATTAAAGTCAATTAGCAATATTTTATGAAAAAATACTACACTTCCTAAAAATGGATTTGGTTTTCGGAATTTTTGATTGTATTGGTTTTTTATGGTTTTCAGGGTCTCGGAATCAAGGGCGCTATATTTTTTTTTATTTTCCTTGAAAGCTGGGCTTTTTTAAACGTTTTCATTTAGCATGTCCTGTAATTTGTATGTTTGTATGTTTGTATGTTTGTATGTTTGTATGTTTGTATGTTTGTATGTTTGTATGTTTGTATGTTTGTATGTTTGTATGTTTGTATGTTTGTATGTTTGTATGTTTGTATGTTTGTATGTTTGTATGTTTGTATGTTTGTATGTTTGTATGTTTGTATGTTTGTATGTTTGTATGTTTGTATGTTTGTATGTTTGTATGTTGGTATGTTTGTATGTTTGTATGTTTGTATGTTTGTATGTTTGTATGTTTGTATGTTTGTATGTTTGTATGTTTGTATGTTTGTATGTTTGTATGTTTGTATGTTTGTATGTTTGTATGTTTGTATGTTTGTATGTTTGTATGTTTGTATGTTTGTATGTTTGTATGTTTGTATGTTTGTATGTTTGTATGTTTGTATGTTTGTATGTTTGTATGTTTGTATGTTTGTATGTTTGTATGTTTGTATGTTTGTATGTTTGTATGTTTGTATGTTTGTATGTTTGTATGTTTGTATGTTTGTATGTTTGTATGTTTGTATGTTTGTATGTTTGTATGTTTGTATGTTTGTATGTTTGTATGTTTGTATGTTTGTATGTTTGTATGTTTGTATGTTTGTATGTTTGTATGTTTGTATGTTTGTATGTTTGTATGTTTGTATGTTTGTATGTTTGTATGTTTGTATGTTTGTATGTTTGTATGTTTGTATGTTTGTATGTTTGTATGTTTGTATGTTTGTATGTTTGTATGTTTGTATGTTTGTATGTTTGTATGTTTGTATGTTTGTATGTTTGTATGTTTGTATGTTTGTATGTTTGTATGTTTGTATGTTTGTATGTTTGTATGTTTGTATGTTTGTATGTTTGTATGTTTGTATGTTTGTATGTTTGTATGTTTGTATGTTTGTATGTTTGTATGTTTGTATGTTTGTATGTTTGTATGTTTGTATGTTTGTATGTTTGTATGTTTGTATGTTTGTATGCTTGTATGCTTGTATGCTTGTATGCTTGTATGTTTGTATGTTTGTATGTTTGTATGTTTGTATGTTTGTATGTTGGTATGTTTGTATGTTTGTATGTTTGTATGTTTGTATGTTTGTATGTTTGTATGTTTGTATGTTTGTATGTTTGTATGTTTGTATGTTTGTATGTTTGTATGTTTGTATGTTTGTATGTTTGTATGTTTGTATGTTTGTATGTTTGTATGTTTGTATGTTTGTATGTTTGTATGTTTGTATGTTTGTATGTTTGTATGTTTGTATGTTTGTATGTTTGTATGTTTGTATGTTTGTATGTTTGTATGTTTGTATGTTTGTATGTTTGTATGTTTGTATGTTTGTATGTTTGTATGTTTGTATGTTTGTATGTTTGTATGTTTGTATGTTTGTATGTTTGTATGTTTGTATGTTTGTATGTTTGTATGTTTGTATGTTTGTATGTTTGTATGTTTGTATGTTTGTATGTTTGTATGTTTGTATGTTTGTATGTTTGTATGTTTGTATGTTTGTATGTTTGTATGTTTGTATGTTTGTATGTTTGTATGTTTGTATGTTTGTATGTTTGTATGTTTGTATGTTTGTATGTTTGTATGTTTGTATGTTTGTATGTTTGTATGTTTGTATGTTTGTATGTTTGTATGTTTGTATGTTTGTATGTTTGTATGTTTGTATGTTTGTATGTTTGTATGTTTGTATGTTTGTATGTTTGTATGTTTGTATGTTTGTATGTTTGTATGTTTGTATGTTTGTATGTTTGTATGTTTGTATGTTTGTATGTTTGTATGTTTGTATGTTTGTATGTTTGTATGTTTGTATGTTTGTATGTTTGTATGTTTGTATGTTTGTATGTTTGTATGTTTGTATGTTTGTATGTTTGTATGTTTGTATGTTTGTATGTTTGTATGTTTGTATGTTTGTATGTTTGTATGTTTGTATGTTTGTATGTTTGTATGTATGTTTGTATGTTTGTATGTTTGTATGTTTGTATGTTTGTATGTTTGTATGTTTGTATGTTTGTCTGAAGTTTATTTCGTTTTTGAGTGAGGATGTTTCAAAGTTTACCGATGGTCCGAAAAATCATTTTTCCCTTTTTTCCGAAAATGACATTATTCATTTTTATTTTGTTCTTGAGTTGTGATATTTAAAAATTAACCGACGGTCCAAAAAAACAATTTTTATCCCCTTATTCCATAATGAAAAAAAATCATAATTATAATTTAAATTGATAGATGACTCATAATCTAAATCGGCCGAGTAGTTCAAAAGTAGTTAAAAACCGCGGATAACGCAATAGAGGACTGAAAATGAGGTGAAATATGAAAAAAGATATTTCAGCATAAAAATTATGTTTTATCAATGGTTCAATGAACCATTGAACTATCCATCTATAAGGTCGTTTACACCAGTGGCCAAATAATGTAGAAGCCACGACCGAAAGTTGGGCATGAGTATACCACTCACTGACAAATTCCCGGAAGGTCTATAGATTTACTATGGAAGTTGTTGTTGCGAATAATTGGGGTTCTACTGTACTAACACGAGGACCTTTATTGCATACCTGGTAACTGTCTAAGTTCGTTGGTTTGAGGTCATGGTCGTTAAACAATGAAGCCGTCCATGGCCTTACTACTTTTTCAGAAGACCAAAGCTTATTTCCCCGCAAGACAATGCCAGAACTCATACCAGTACTGAAACGATGAAGTAGTTTAGCTCTAAAAAGATTGATACTATAGACTGGCCGACATGTTCTCCGGACCTGAGCCCTATTGAGAACCTCTGATTAATGATGGTTCGGCGGATTAATGCTGATAATCTTCAACTATCAACGGTTGGTGAGCTTAGAACTGCTATTCTTCAGTCGATGAATGATATTGAACTGACAACACTGTAAGACTTGACACAAAGTGTACCAAGGCGTATCTTTTAAGTGAGCAACCTTACCAGCAGCGTAGTAGAATATCGCTCCACCCAGGTGCCAATTGGAGCTGGACTTGAATTAGTGTAACTCGAGGTTGGTGAACGGCGGTCATGGATCGGGTTTAATGGTGAATCTTTGTTGTGAATAAGATCTAATCTCTTCTGGGACCTCATTGTAAATAAAATAAATAAACCGAGTCTAGATTGTCGCCCGCTGGGAGTAGACGAATCAACGCTGTCCTTCCACCGATTAGGAAGAAATAGAAGAAGGAATCGTTTAGATCGGGAAAATTACTCTACCTGGGATACATTGCGATGAGAACAACGCGTATTGGTATTGGTATGCAATGTCGCCCGGGAAAACGGCATGAAGGTTAGTATTGTTGAGGTTACAATGCCGTGGAAATAAATAGCCGAAACTAGTTAAACTGATCAAGAAACAATGAATTTATTTAACGAGTAAAGAAATATAAAACACGTCTTTGTCGCTACGTTTTCTCGAATGTTCGGATTAGCTGTAGTAATGTTAGTGACCTCTCTTGCACTCACGTTCGGCTTTAGAGCCGAGGGGTGCAGCAATAGTTGCATTACTCAATAAGTATGCGAACATTAGCTATGATTTGTTTGGGTCTAGGGGCGACGATCTACAAGCTCATCAATGACGCAAAGAACGCCAAGGAAGCTTAGTAAAATCTGCATAACGCTTTTCAGGACGATGTGCTGACAACAAAAGTCGAACTTGTTGAGAAAGCTCACATCTATTCGTTTGGGCGTTGCGTCAGCTTAGAATCATACGATGGCGAGCTGATGTCCACTGCACACAAGATTGCGGGAACAGGTTGAAAGAACGCCGCCAGATACTTTTTCATTCGAGATGTGCTAAAGCAAGAAGTGTTTGAGCTAGTATACGTGAACATTAAGCATCCACCTGCAGACGAGTTCACCAAACCCCCGGCGAAACAGTAGCTTATCACAAAATGTCCATTTTTAAAAGATTGTGTTTGTTTCCATTCTTCATTCGAAATTCACCCCTTCCAAATTGTTGAGATGTTTTCCCATGTTTTATGTCTTCAATGTCAGAACTGCATTTTTAGAAAAACGTTACGGCAAACAATTTTTATTCTAAATAATTTTTAACGAGAATTTTGAACAGCATTTTTCTTTGAAATAAAATCTAGAAATTTCATTCATTTGGAAAAAAGCTTCATTATAATATATTCAAAGGTCATTCTCATCCTCGAAGCAGCATCCAATACTGGAAAAATAGCTTTTAAATTCTACCATGAATTTTCAGATATTTTTATTTTGTCGAAACTTGCAGTAAAGCAACAAAGATTCCAATCAATAGAGCCATTTTATGTACCCGTAGGAATTTTACAGAAAAATAATTAAATTGAAAACAGATTATACACTGATTATGAAACATCACTCACCTCTGGGATATCGTCTGGCACTTTACCCATCCAGGACAGCGACAAGATCGAGCAGTCACATTTTGTGTTGGAGCTCTTCTCGAAGTGTAGATGCATCTCCGCGGCGTTGGAATTCTTCCGAATTTTAAGGGGGCAAAATCACCTCTCACGAAGGGTTTCCGGAATCCGCGTGAATCCTCCCGAGAATCTATGAACCGTGTACGGCACAAATCCTGTTCGCGACAGCTCAGACACGAATTCTCCGATTACTCTACGCTTTTTATCATTTTTGTTTCACACTTCACTTCACTCGTGTCGTATTTTCTCCACAATCTATGGCTGCCATTTTCTCATGCCGCTAAATCCTGATTCACCCGCCAACACTCTCGGTATTATCTCCTGCTTTAGCGCTATTCGCTGCGATAAATCGCTACAACCTGTTGACAAGAGAGAACGAAAACAAAAAGCATTATTGGCCGAGGAAGGAAAAAATAGGAGCTGAAAAATTTTATCATCCACTCTCAACCAGATTGTCACGTTTTTCCTTCATTTTTTCGCCCCCCAGTAGGATAAGTATCGGTTCTTCTCTTGACGCTGAGCACACTTGTTTTTCCAATCATTGCAAGAGGAGGACGAAAAACAGCTCCGATAGGTGGTTGATATACTTGCGTTCGATTCGATTATCGATTTGCTCCAAGCCATCTCGGTACAGATCCACACCGAACGGATTGATTATGCACTCACGCTCGTGCTCTCGGTATCTGGGCAAATAAGGTACACGATGAAATGTACAAACAAGTAAGCAGATCACAGTATCCTCTAAGTCGAGCCAAATCTTCCGGGCTTATTCAGACAACCTGATGGGTCGCTACTCCCGGTAAAAGATGCGCTCTCACGACTGCTGTTGTGTAAACACTCGTTGTTGGGTGCTCCGGTGAACGTAAGATTATTAACCATGTCGGCTTCCGGCGAGCATAAGGCCGAGTTTATGGTTATAACATACGCCAGCTGGTCACAGGCATTTGAGGAGAATGATTTTCCTATTTCACTATAATTCATGAACAAAAATGAAATCCGATTTCAATGAGAAAGAGGAATGTTTTACAGTAACCGGCGTAAGTGATGGCACACCATAAGTGAGATGAGATTTTTCATTATTTGTTGGAGTTGTTGAGTATGATTATTATAATTTTATGCTTCACTCGGTTTGATCTATCGTGATATAGCTTTGACTAATCCCTAGGAGGATTCAGACACTGTGAGATAGAGTGAGAATTAGCCATATCGATATTAAGCTAGGTCAAATTATAACTTTATAGGCAGGTGTGAGTTAGATTTCTTGAGATTTCGCCCAAACACGACGGAACAAGGGAGGCGATCTGGCGTAGTGGTAACATCCATGCCTCTCACGCTGAAGGTCACGAGTTCAATTCTCACTCCCGACATTCTTCCAAAAATGGAAGTAAAAGTGACGAACCAGCCAAATGAGTTGAAAGTCACTATAATACAGATATAAAAAAAAAATGACGGAACAAAATTTCAAAATCTATTTAATTCAATTTATTATAATTTTTGGTGCGTAACACATTACATAGTATTTTTCAAATAAGGGCGGCGGAGGTTCCTAACACATTAAGGACCGCACGTTTTGGGGCAAACTTGAACGCTTCATTTGTAAGGATTCAACGAATGAGATCGTTTCCTTCGGTGTGGATGAGACGAAGGTGAGCCATCGGTAGGTCTTGTTAGATTCTTGGCAAACCAAGGATTTAACCATCAAGTGAAGAAAACACGGCTATTTCGTGATCCATCCGCAACAGCCGGAACGCGAAACACAAGAAAACTCGTGAGCGGTCCGCAATGTGTTAATGGGTTCAGATGGCACGATGCCATTAAAGTACTTCTCAGCTAACCTTACCAAATCTAGCCAAAACTTCATCTATCCTCGTTTATTTATTTTTATTATCTGTATTCTGGTACTAAAAGATGTTTGTACCTTTAATCAATCCCGGAATACAGCTGGTTTTGTGATTCTGGATTCTAAATGAATCAAGCTTTAATAAACAGTACGAAGGGAAACATCATAAGAAAGGTTGGCTTCGTCATCAAGTTGAATTTATTCATTAACCTTACCCAAACAGCAACACAATAAAATAATGTAAGCTATGTTTCTGAGTTCTTTATTATGCTCCGATATAACGTACAACTCGATACAATGTACAATTTTGAAAGTGAAATGTACGTTATATCGAAGTTACCCTGTATGTTGCCTGTTGCATATTGCGTATTGCAGCTTGCTAGTTAAGCCAGGTTTAGACGTTGTCAATTACTCGGTTGCGAGTAAACGTCAAACGTTCCGAAGAATTACGAACGCACCCATACCATGAAATTTAACATTTGATTTGCATCTATGGGGCAACGAAAAAAAAATAGTTTTTATATAGACTTAGAAAGGAAAATTGAAAATTTAAATTTTTCATCGAATACACCATTTATTTTATTGAAAAATCTGTGTAACACAGTAGATCCCAAATAGAACAGTTACAGTGAAAAACTTATCAACATGCTGCATTTCCAACGAACTTAAACAGAATTTTCTGCCGGCGCTCTAAAATTGCGGTTTTTCTATACAAAAAATGACTCCCAAATTATTATCGTACATTTTTAACAGCCCTTCAATAATCTGAGTATTTCCAAACACCTTTAGAATTCTTTGGTTAAGCAAAATATCGCAAAAATATTCCAAGTGCTGCGAAAAAATATATATATATATTTTTTTTTAGCTTTAGGTTGAAGAGATGCTGTATCTGTAACTAAGATTGCTGTTAATTTGATGATTCTATTGGAATTCTTGAACATAAGAAGGAAGAAGTATTTTTGATTAGTGAGGTGTAAAATGTTCTCAAAAAATATGGGCACTTGTGTCCAAGACCGCATTGTTGACGCCGGACTACGGAAGTAATTTATTCGATTCGCTTGTTTACCACTTCGACTTGAGGACTCGTGCTTGAGATCTCTTTTTCAGTTACTGTAACAGTTTAGTCGGGTGAACATCGGGGTTTCGTCATCTACGCATTTTATGAAAAACAAGTCCCATAACATTAGTTAAGAATTAAAAATTGGACGACACAGGAGTTGAAGAACACTTTTATTTTAAGGTCCATTTCTACAAAATCTTATGACCTCAGGGATCAAATGGACTTTATAATGTCAGTCGCAAAAGGCTTTGTGAAGACATGCTTCAGACAATTTCTCTTTATGCGTTTTTTGACGTTGAACTACGTCTTTCAGGTAGGGTGCCAAATCAGAAAACAGGTCACGTTTTTATGAAATAAAGTTAACGTTAATAACTATTTTCACTGTGAACGAATTCTCATGTTTTGTATACCAATCGAATCGGAAATTCTCTAAGATTTGTTTGCTATGCCAAATATTACAATTTGCTAATCTCTAAACGGTTTAAATTCATGAAAACTGGAAGAACTTCCTTTTTCCATACATTTGTTCTGCCGATTTGCGTGCTAACCCTACCCGTATTTCGAATGCTTATAACTCGAACATTTCTTAACAGATCGGAAAGATGTTTGCATCACTTGATAGGAAATATTTCTACGCGTCCATCACAATTTATACAATATTTTTGTTCATGAAATGAACAATTTAATAACTGTAAAATGTCAAGCGTTATTTAACCCTCTACAGCCCAAGCCCGCCTGTAGACGGACTTCGTGGATTCTCTTTTCAAATTATTCAGACATTATTTTCAATGAACAGAACCACTAGAACGTCTTTAGAATATTTTCATCTATCACACATACACATTGTTTTTATGCTGGCAGCTTTCTGCTAGGAGTATTTTATGTCGAAAGTTGGAAATTCGAGATAAAAGTGGAGTAGGTTTTTTTAGATAAATAAAAAACTTGAGCGGTAGAGGGTTAAACACCCTAACTGCCAAGTTTTGATTGGCCCGATTTACGGTTTCCCCAACACAAAATCGATGTACCTGTGGAAATCCGCTCTGCAAATATATATGAAAGTCGGGGGTGTTTTTGTTCCCACCGAGCTGTGTTTCCCTAACACGGACTTCAAAATCAATGAGGAATCCGCTTGCAATATCAAAACAGCAAGTCGGGGGTATTTTTCCCACTGAGCTGTGTTTCCCTAACACGGACTTCCAAATTAATGTACCTGGGGGAATTCGCTTTGCAGATACATGCAGGTCGGGGGTATTTTTTGCAGTTGAGTACTTTTGCACTCGCTTGTCATTGTGTACACCGGAATATGTTTCCTTAAAACGTACTTTTAAACTGAGAAGCCTGGGGAAATCGTCATTTCAGATACTAGAGGTGAACGAACTTTCCCGGTTCGGGAACTGCGTAGACATGAAAGATGCAATAATTTCAGAGGAAAATATAAAGTACAATGATCGTTTGACAATTCTTTCGTTCATATATTATGGTAGTCCTAGGCATCATATCAAAGGTAAAAGAACGTTCATCAAATTTATTTGTCACGACGAACATAATCTATTACAAAAAAATCTAAAATAATATTCGAAGTGGTAAACAAGTGGATTGCATAATATAATTGCGGAGTTCTACGTCGAAAATATGCAGTCGTGTTCTAAATACAACCCCTTACAATTTTTTAACGTTATTATGAAGATCGCTTCCTTGGATTTGCAAACAAACAGAACTTTCGGTAGTATACAGATTTTAAACCATTCCAGCATCTAAGTCCGATTCAGCGCGTCGAATGTTAAAATGTAAAAAAAAAGGAACTGTGATGTGAAATTCGACAAATTTTATGATAAAACTTGCAAATATCATGATAATCTTCTTCGCAGAGTATTTTCAGCATTTCAATACTACTTCGATATAGCGAACTAAGCGGGTACATCTAAGAATGTTTTATTGGATTTATTCTCGATTATATTCACTCAATAAGATTCTTCACAAAATAATAAATAATAAATATCGAACTATTTTTTTTTTGGATTTATGTGTACCGTTTTCATACCTGAACTATTTGGTCAGTATATCCGAAGCTGATGTCAGATTCAACGACCTATGACAAGTGATCGCATATCTCAAAGCTTATATTCTGTAACCACTAGAATAGCTTCTACAAATTGATTCAAAAATTAAATTCAATTGATAATCTATGGACAATCCAGGATTAGGTCGGTCACAGATACATTATGACAATATCAGATTCGTACCCACAGTTTAACAATACTTATAGCCCACAGGATTAGATCTCCATCAAGCAGCGAACAATTTGTAATCAAATAAAGCACCGAATCGTCGCACCGGGTGAATTGCAAATTAAAACAATCATCCGATAATGCTCTCCCATCATTTACACCTTCCGCCACTTGAGATATCAAACCCTTCGCCTTGGCAGGGCAAACCGGTAGCACAAACAGGATGGGAAGTATTTTCCACCAGCTTACATCGTGTTCGTGATGGAGGGGGAGGGGACAAATTAAATCCCAGCCCAGCAGCATCGGAAATGAAATGCCAATGAATTCAGCTGCCTTGCGATTGGTACCATTTTCGGTTCGAATATATGTAGATTCGATGCTACCCGATTGTGATTGCAAAAACGAATGAAGGGCAGATTGGCTGCTTATTCATGAGCTACAAAATCCCGATGATGTGTCGCATTTTTTGGATTTGTTTTGATGGTACATTTGCCCCTGTTGCCTCCGAGGGCAGCGTCGGGAGCAAACGGAGACGGTCGGCTCCTTCTGTCGTACGCTCCCGGAGGTTGTGCGTGCCATGTGCAATTGCGGATCGATATCGCAGAGTCGTGTCAACGGTAAAACATTTCGGAGTGACTGACTGGCGCCATTCAGCCGGTTCGTTGAAGCGAGGATTTACTTTCCCGTTGGAAGGACGCATATTTCAGTGGGAAATTACTCTGAAATATGCATTCGTTAGCTCCGATAGGCTACGGCGAGGTCGCTGACGAACGATGCTGGCAGTTTTTGTTATAGATTCAACATTTCCGTGAAGGATGACTCATCAACTTTTTTTTCAAGAGTCAAAACATACTTCTATTACACATTCTCAATCAATCAAATGCTCTTTGAAAAACAAACCCTTTTGTGAACCGAAAATGCAACCAAAAGCCCTCAAGTTTACGCTTTGCTGTCCTGAGCCCCCTTTGGCAGCCCTAAATTCAAAACATCCACCAGACGATCGGAATGCTTCTTCTTCACAGATTCTTTTGCCCAAATTCCGGCCCACACCAATGTTGGAGGCTTTTTTTGTGTGAGTGTTTTCATAAGCCATTCAGAAGAGCCGTCATTACCATCTCTGCCACAAAACCAGTGTTATTATCGCCGCCCCCGGAATGGTATACAATTCTTCTACTTCTTCCTCAGAAGTTTCTGATAACAGAAGCTACGCTTCTTTCCTTCATCATTTGGCAGCTCTTATTTAATGATGACCCCGTTCTGGGGCTTTTATTACCATTGTCGCGCCAAGGGCGGATGAATTACAACACTGATAAAGAAACGGGGGTGCTGCTAAAAAGGGGTCGATGCTTTTAATAAATTCCGGAATTGGGTTAAAATGTGTTGCCTAATTTATGCCACTGTCGATGTGCAAAGGATAGGGGGAAGACGAGGAATGAATTAACAGAGGCTGACTCCCACTCAATGAACATTGAGATGGAATGGTGGAAAAAGCAGTCTACTATAATATAGTTGGTCTTCTCTGTGTGAACGATTCAACACGAAAAGCTGTACGGAAGTCCTAACTGCACTGAAAATCAATATGTTCTACAGCATCAGGCGCTACCTATCGCATAAACAGTGATGTGAGAGGCACTGATTCCTTCGTGCGAAACGATGCCGCAGCTGGATGAGGATCCGTTTATATATTGGACTCTCCTCACATGCTTCCGAATCCACATGGAACAACAGACAACACCAGATCCCGACATAAAAGCTAATGCAATTACAATCAGCGAAACGAAGGAAGAAAGACGCAAGCTGCTATAAATTACGACGAACTTTCAATTATCGTTATCCCTTTGGCTACTTGAGCGGACGTCATTCACCTCAGCCATAAACAGAACACAGCGCTGGTGTGTCGGGCGTTGAATCCTTCTTTTTCGCTGCTGCCCTTAGCAGTGGCACCAAGAGTGAAAAGGGTCCCCTGACTTGGTTATGCTGTCGTCTCATTTCCGGTCCACTTATCCGATCACATATTAGGGACGAACATGAACAAGAGTATATTATATTTTGAATAAGAAATCAATTCCAAATCGGGTCCACTTTTGACTTCGTATCGATACTAAGCAGCCAAGACTCTGACAAAAAGATACAGAATCTCATTAGAATCGATTTTTCCTTCAATATGAACTCTAATACCAGCCACCACCAGCAGTAGTCGCCTATGTCGAACTTCGAAACGAAGCCAGCGAACAAATAATACGCTATGGCCCACCATCTCGAGCACAATTTCCGGCTCTTGCAAACAACAACTCCAAAAGCACCACACTTAAGACGGTCATCCGTGGATCCCGTTTCCCGCTTTCTTTAATTTTCCTTCGTCATCGTGCACACTCAGGAACACTCAGGAAGGCGACAGTCGGCATGACATGGAAAAAGTTGAGCTGTTCCACTTGGCGTCGAAAAGATATCGCCCATCATTATGTAAAGTAAATCTCAGCTAATGACAAAAGAGCCACTGAGTCGCCGTTGTTGTCGATGCTGACGACGTCTCCATTGGCTCTATATCTCGCCCGGAGAACGGCTGGGTGTCCCTGAAACATGGATGATTAAATGAGCGAAATCGAGATGACGCCCCGAGGGCAATGTCATTACGCGGAAGCGGGATATATTTCCAGGCGAGGGCGAGCAGTGGCGCCCTGGGTCATTAAACTGAATCTGTACGATTCGGAATGGGGAACGGGTAATTTATGACAAGTTTCAGAAAAATGGCTGGTAAATCTAGTTATGGATTTCCCACTGATACCGGCATATCAAATCTAATTCGAGCATCCCCATGAAATTATATCTGGAAATGGTTTCTAATCGATTATCTTCTTTCTCAATCACTTAGTCACTCAGCAATGATGTTTCAGGTTATTAGCACCATCATTTGGTTTTCATTTGCGATATGAAAGCATAGTTTTATATTTAAAGAACATTTCAATCCACATTGTACTGATCTTTGGTTCCATTTCAACGAACGATATTTGAGACAAGTGAATTTTCCGAATAATCTGATGCCTTTAATGTACACACAACAATAAATACATTGATTAAATAACAGTAACAGTTACAATTACTCATTGATACCAATAAATTGTTCTTATAAGGAAATTATCACTGAAAAACGTGAAGAATTCGAATATGCGTGTGAAATACATAGTGCATTTATCCCGCTAAAATTTCTTATTAAAATTTCAAAAAGTTACCCCACTTCGAAAAAAGCACCATTTGCCAAATTTCAACTCAATCGGGCTTAAGGGAAAGTGGCGTAAAAAGTGGCGGTCAAAGTTTGAGTTTTTTGAAAATCGAAAACTCACCCAAGAAAAAATGGGAACGCGAAACACGAGAAAACTCGTGAGCGGTCCTTAATATGTTAAAAAAATTTGGTGTCGAAAATTGACACTCTGGGACGGGGATGTCAAATTTCGTAGTATGTGTACGTTCGTAATTCTTCGGATCATTTGGCGTTCACTCGCAACCGAGTAACTGACAACGTATAAACACTGGCTTAACTGCTGGACACTTTTTCAAGCGTCTTATGAGAGACAACGGGATGTATGTACGCGTGAGTACATAAAAGAGAGAAAGTTTGGGAGAAAATTCATTCTATTTTGCTGTGCTCACGCCATTAGAGGGCAGTCGAGTTCGTTCACAATTTCAGTGTCTATTGGCAATCGCTTTTATATCGCTGTGGTGTGTGTTCTGTAAATTGAAACAAAATGGAAGCCTGCACTAGTAAAAAAAATAAAAGTGGCTGACGAAGGACGTGTATTCCAGGGAAAGTTGTCTGAAATATACTTTTTTACGTACATAAACCACAAAATAAATTTTTAATTAAACTGCAGCTGTTTTGAAGGTTCAATCTGTAACAAAAATATGAGTCCAAATATCCGTCAAAAATTGAATTTTTTAAAGTTTGAAAGAACGAACTGTCGACTATGTATTTTATTCAGTGGTGATAGACGAGAGAAGGATTTCGAAGTAACCGAGGAATTGGCTAGCTTTCTTGCTATGAATGTGGGATTCGAGAATGTCTTGAAGGATATCGTCCGAATCTTCAAATTTGAAAACCACGCTGTCTTGGATTTCTACTCCAGATTTGTTCCAGAAGCGTGATCTCGAGAACTAATAAAACATGCTCATTCTATAACTTCTTTGCCTGAATCCATAAATATTTGCGAGCAATTGTTTTAGTTATGAAAGAAGTGAAATCAACGTCAAGGAATAAAATAACTGACAGATATTTGGAAAACACACTTCGCGTTGCTATCTCTCACATTCAAGCTGATTTAGATAAAATGGCTCAAGAAAAGTAGTTCGAGTGAAATATTGTAGAAACTTTTTGATGATTGAAAGAACGTCCAATTTAATCGTAGTACCGTATTCACGTTATCAAGTATAGCCATAATTCTGCCAGTGAAATCACGACTGCTCGCAGCAGAGAAATTTGGAGCGAAGAAAAGTGATAACACTGCAGTCGTGTAGTTCGATGTCCCACTTCACTCTCACCAAGTTTCGTGGTCCCATCAGTACTTGTTCGGTTTCCTAGCAACGATGAAGTTCGGTCTGTACGAGAAGTGTGTGGCAATTGTCACGTTATTCAAGTGCGAGTAAACGGCAAAACAGATCTACGAGCTGCTTTCTATCAAGGAACGATAGGAACTATCAAGGAACGAAACTACCCTCTTGTACAGTTTTTACGTCAATGATATGGATGATTGTCTAACTAGAAACTGCACGCTGAGACAACTTGCAGACGATGGAGTTATTTCCATCACGGGTACTAATCCAGCCATTCTGCAAAAATCCTTGCAAGATACCCTGAACAACCTGTTCACGTGGACTCTAAAGCTGGGTATCGAATTCTCTACGGAGAAAACCGAAATGGTCGTTTTTTCTAGGAAGCACGAACCCGCCCAATTCCAGCTTCACCTATCCGGTAAAGCGATCAGGCACTCGATGTTTTTCAAATACCTTGGAGTATATTTTGACTCTAAATGTACCTGGGGAATACACATTGCGTATTTGAAACAGAAATGCCAGCAAAGAATCAATTTTCTCCAAACAATAACCGGAACATGGTGGGGTGCCCATCCAGGAGACCTCATTCAGTTATACAAAACAACGATATTATCAGTGTTAGAATATGACAGTTTTTGCTTCCGATCAGCTGCCAGGATTCATATTCTCAAGCTGGAGAGAATACAATATCGTTGCTTGCGTATAGCAATGGGGTGTTTGCATTCGACACATACGATGAGTCTCGAAGTCTTGGCAGGAGTACCCCCGCTTACTCTTCGATTCACAGAATTATCCTACAGATTTCTCATCCGTTGCAAGATCATGAATCCATTGGTGATTGATAACTTCGAAAATCTACTCCAACTGACTCCTCAGTCAAGTTTTATGTCTTTGTACCATGATTTTCTTACCCATGAAGTGCACCCTTCACCGGGCATCTCCAACCAATTTTGCTTCCCATACTTTTGCAATTCCTCTGTCAATTTTGATCTGTCCATGCGACAAAAAATCCATGGAATCCCAGATCATCTACGCTCCGATTCTATTCCGCCGATATTTTCGGCAGAATATGAATCTGATAAAATGTTCTTTACTGACGGTTCATTCATAAACGGGTCCACTGGCTTCGGCATCGAGATCCTTGTTCCGTGTATGTCGCTGAACTGGGTGCGATATACTACGCACTAGGGATCATTGAAACATTGCCCATCGACCATTATTTTATTTTTTCAGAAAGTCTCAGCTCAATAGAGGCAATTCGTTCCATGAAAGTTGATAAACGCTCATCTTATTTCCTAACAAGAATAAGACATCTATTGAGTGTTTTGGTCGAAAAATTATTCAAGATTACCTTAGCATGGGTTCCCTCTCATTGCTCGATTCCGGGGAATGAGAAAGCGGACTCGCTAGCTAAGGTGGGCGCTTCAGAAGGCACACTTTTTGAAAGGCAAATTGCTTATAACGATTTTTTTCACATTCCTCGTCAGGACACACTCGTTAGTTGGCAGCGCATTTGGAGTGAAGATGAGTTCGGTCGCTGGTTACACACGATTATCCCTAAGGTTTCGACGAAAGCTTGGTTTAAGGGATTGAATGTAGGTCGTGATTTCATTCGCGTGATATCTCGGCTTATGTCCAATCACTACAACCTAAACGCGCATCTCTATCGCATTGGGCTCGCAGCAAACAATCTTTGTGATTGTGGCGATGGCTACCACAACATCGAGCATATTGTCTGGTCGTGTATCCGGTTCCATGCTGCTCGCTCTCAGATCTCTAGAGCACTGAGAGCAAAAGGCAGACAATCGGATATCCCCGTCCGAGATATCTTAGGTAGCCGTGATCCTGATCTTCTGCTTCATCTATACCTGTTCCTCAGAAACGCCGATGTCAACGTTTAATGATGTTTCCTTCGTTGTGTCCCTGTTTCATATCCCTCCTATCCGATCTATAAACTTTTACTTAGTCGCGGCAATACATACACACACTCTTTACAGATACACGGGCCAAAGGTTGTGCAGTCCACTGATCATTCAACAAGAGCCAAAGGTTGTACCGCTCATGACAACTCTACACGAACTGATGATTGCGCCATTGACCATTCTATCCTGGATTCCTCGAGTCGAGAAGACGCACCACGCTAGATATGGGGTACAGACTAGGGGGCGTTGCTGATTAATGGTCAGCTGCATCCCAAAAGGAAGTATCCCGTGTCGGGCACAGGTACAGCACGACACGGGATACTTCACAATTACGAAAACACTTGTAATACTAACCTCGAGCCAACCGCGAGTAATGGGTTACATATTACTAACATAGTTATAAGGCAAACATTGTCGAAATATTGAACTCCCGGCCCCGTCAGGTTGACGCCATATGAGCCTTAATAAAAATATATATTAGGAACGATTCGCCCAAAAAGTAACGTCCGAGATCGGTACCAGGGTTACCATATCTACAGAATAAATACAGATCATACAGATTCTCAGACTTTTGAAACCAAGAATCTGTAGATACAGATTACAGATTTGGTTTTCATACAGATTTACAGATTTTTCTAAATAAAGATCTAATATCTAATAGTTATGGCTTGATCTCAGAAATATTTGTCGCAACTCTCCAATTTTATTAATATTGCATTCAAATCAGTCTAAATGAGAGTCATTTTGGCATTGATATGTATCGTGTAGTACTGCCTTCCCATGTTCAATCTATCGCGAAAAGATGTAAAAGTCTGCGTCATTGGCTAGCTCTACAATGAAGAAATAACACTTTTTATCTCTTGCCTACTAAAGCACAGTGAAAGCGAATTTTTACGTAGCTACCATCAACATCGTCAAATTCATAACAACTATGCCAATCAATGATACTAAAGCTACGCTTATGCTTTAACCTTGTTTATACTCGCGCATAGGTCTGACAGACCGAGAATGAATGAGGTGGCTGAATAAAATGACTATTAAAACCGAATGAAGTTAAAGAAAAAATGTTTTCTGGAGTTTTTTCATTTAATTATATGTTTTTCTTTGAATAAATACAAATTACGCCTAAAAATACACAATAGCAATATTACAGAGACACGCACGGTCTGTGAGTAGACGAGTTACGATTTTTCGCGCGAGTATAGAGTGTAAAATTGAACTTATAAATTTGACCCTTTGCGGCCGTTTAAAATTTCGTCATGTGTGTCCTACTCAGTTGAAATGAATTGGGTAAATTAATTGGCGGGTACATCATTTATTGATACCCAGATTGAAGCAATATGATGTAAGCTGACAAGACTGATTCAGGTAACGATGAACGGTGTGCGGTGCAGTGTGCGGATCTCAGGTGAGCTGTCGGAATCATTTGAGACTCACAGGGGACTTCGTCAAGGCAGTGGACTCTCCTGTCTGCCCTTCAACGTGGCACTGGAAGATGTTATGCTGAGAGCGGACCTCAACATGCGGGGCACGATTTTCGACAAGTCTAGTCAGTTTATCTGCTTCGCCGACCACGTGGACATAATCGGAAGAACACATGCGACGGTAGCCGACTTGTATACCCGACTGAAACTAGAAGCAGGGCTGATTGGGCTTGGGATCGATGCGTCTAAGACAAAATACATGCTAGCTGGAGGGACTCGCAACAGAGTTCTTCTTGGTAGTAGTGTTATGATCGACGGCGACGAGCTCGAGGTGGTAGAGGAATTTGTCTACCTTGGCTCGTTGATAATAACTGACAACAGTCGTGAAATTCGAAGACGCATTGTCAATGGAAGTCGTGCCTACTATGGGCTCCGCAAATCCTTGAGGTCCAATAAACTCCGACCCCGTACGAAGTGTACCATGTACAAATCCCTAATTCGACCGGTTGTTCTCTATGGGCACGAAGCATGGACGATGCTTGAAGAGGACTCACAAGCGCTTGGTGTTTTCGAACGCCGAGTGCTCAGAACAATATACCGTGGTATACAGGAAAACGGAGTATGGAGAAAGAGAATGAACCACGAACTGGCGCAACTCTACGGCGAACTCAGCATCCAGAAAGTCGCCAAGGCTGGACGAGTGCGATGGGCAGGGCATGTTGCAAGATTGCCGGACAGCAGCCCTGCAAAGATGTTGTTCGCATCGAATCAGGTAGGAACAAGAAGGAGAGGAGCCCAGCGAGCGAGGTGGCTGGACCAGGTGGAGCAGGACTTGGCAAGAATCGGTGCAGCCGGGAGTTGGAGAACTGCAGCCATGGAGCGGCTTTATTGGAGAAGAGTAGTGAATCAGATCTAATCTCAATGGGATGTAGAATCATAGTAAATAAATTAAAATACTAGCACTAGATGATCAATCAGAAGGAAAATTGTTTGTTTCCCCTGGGGGCAACAGCGAAAAGCGAATTTTGATACTGACGTCATCTTCGGACGAGAATGACGGTCAGCAAGCTGAAATTTTTGCTGATGAAACTATCTGCATAATAAGCTGAATGCGTAACGTAAGTATATTTGTGAGTATCATCACTCCTTGCAATCATCATCTGGGCCCGAAATCTTCGAAGGTGAAAAATGAAGATCGATTCTCCTCTCTGTAGCTTCGTTTCGACCACACTCTGTCCAACTTCTATAAGACCAGGTGATGATCTTGCTGCTTTGTGTCATTGTAAACAAACAACGCTTCAATTTATACTCAAGTGTATTGGTATTGATAACTACGACACACTCCATAATTTTCATATGTGTGCGTGCCAGCGCTGAGCGTATACAAACGTTTTTTTTGGTGAATCCTCAAGGATACGGTAAGAAGAAGAGCGCTCCTCGTATCAAATATTTCAAAATCAATCAAATGCAATCTTTGAATTTAAATATTTTCCGGGAGACAATTCCTCAAGTTTTGGTAAAAAGTCCTTACATAAACAGCGCTTAAAAGGTTAATGCTTCTAATCTAACAGCATCGGAAGACGTCTGAGTTTTGCCAAAGCTCACGTGAACCGACAGTGGGACATGGTATGTTATAATAAAGAATGTTTTCAAAAGAATTCATTTTGCAAGGAAACCAAGCAATGGATTAAAGACCAAAAAAAATTTTTTTTGACTGGCCGGCTCGCTCTCCAGACATGAATCCTGTTGAAGATCCTTGTATCTGTTGAGATTCTTAAACGCAGAATCCACAAGAAGGGAAAGTGATTTATGCATTAGATTTCTGGAATAATTTTCGTTTTTCGTTCGAATCAAAAATAAAAGTTTTTAAAATCATTTTAGTTCGATTTCATTTGTAGTTGCACTGATGCATTATCCTATTGGAACACTCAATCATCAAATAAGTTTAAATTATTCCTGACTTTTCATTCGTGTTAATGAGAAAGCGTCTGCAGACCTTTAGAGTTAATAACGTGGCCCCGTTGCCTTTCATCGGATCGGATCAAATTGATCAAATTGACCGGCTCTATCCAAATGTTCTCTAGCAAACTCGAGCCAGCTCCAATGAAATGCTCATAACAAGTACCTATTCGGCTAATCGTTCTCAAGCTGATTGTACCAACCTAAATTCTGCACAATGCTAGTTGCTGATACAAAATGATCCATTCGATTTGAAATGACCAGAAATTACTCCGGTCGTTGTGATTTAATAAACATTTTGTCTGATACCTCCTGGAACGATATTCTCTTGGAACGTTAGGTCCATTCAAAAGAGACCTTCAGAGATTCAAAAGAGATGATTGACATCGTTCATGTTACGTTTCTCTATATAGCTGAAGCTGACAATGAAGTAACAATGAAATTCAATACATTAATCCTCTAAGTAAGATTGGTGCTCCCGTGGCCGAGTGGTTAGCCTCAAACCTAACATGCCGGGGGTTCGGGTTCGATTCCCGTTCTGGTCGGGGGAATTTTTCGTCAAAGAAATTTCCTCCTTCTTGCGCTGTGGTTACGCGTATTCTAGAGCTTGCCACTCAGAATGCATTCAAGGCGTGTTATTTGGCATAGAAATCTCAATTAAGTACTAATAAAAATGACGTAATTACTACGTTGAGACAGCTAAGTTCCTCTAGGAACGTTTGTGCTTCGCTATAAGATTGAATAACTCTTTGTCTTTGAATAACATTCAATATCGTTTTCGGTGTGGAAACATGCAATCAGGTCATTTACTCTTAAATTTTTCAGGAATGTAAGGACAATTCCAAGGGACTACTTTGATATTTTCCTATTCTCGCGAGTCAAAATTCATGGGAAATTTGAAATCCTACTGCTTTCCTTTTTGTGAATTTAATTATTCGAACAAAATCGCTTGTAGGCGATCTACGATGTACTAGAATTTTAGTTTATTCTCGTTCACAAACTATAGATTGCGATAGTTTGGTCAAATAAACAAACTCTTGAAACACCACGGATGTCAACAAAGTGGGTATTTTTTCGCGAACATACTCGAGATGCAAACATTTTCTCCACTGGCAACCATTTAATCGGAAGTTTTAAAAAATGTGAGATATTGAATATTATTTCTCAATTTCTATCGTTTCATATTTCATGGAAACAATGAAGTTTCAATTGTTATTGGAAAAAAAAGTGCAGTTATCAAAATCATAGACTGTTCAACAAAGGAGATTTTAGCGTTGAAGGAAGCACATAAATTCTGAAACAACGATTTTAAGCTTTTACTCGAAAGTGAACAGAATTAAACGCAAGATTAGATTACAAAATTTTGCGGAATAACTCAACAATCCGTTTCTGTACGAGTTTCAAGAGCTTCCCAGAGCCTCAAGATACAAACTCGATCCCGTCCGCAGTGCATTGTTTACAAAAATTTATATAAATTAGGTCTCTTCTGAAGCAGTACACTGTTTCAAACGAACAATCCCAGTCCCACGAAGCAATAATTTGAGTTTCGGAAAGGGAAAAAGTCACACGAGGTCATATTTGGAGAGTACAGGGTTTGTTCAATCATACTAGTGCCATGTTCGGTAAAAAATTCGTTCACAATGATCGATCGATGAGCTGGTGCATTACCGTGGTGCAAAATCCAAGTGTTATCTTCCCACAAATTTGGTCAAAATATGACGAACGGTCTCGTGATATTTTGTCCATGGGCCAGCTCTCTCAAGCTTAAATGACGAGCACCATTACTTTTATTTTGTCGATGTTTTCATCAGTTGAAGAGGTGGATGTGGATTAAAGGAACAATCCAAAGCATTGTCTGATGTCTAATCTAGTAACATTTATTAACACGAACGTTCGAGAATTGTACAGGCGCTGGCACAATTTTATTTGAAGATCATCAAAAAACCAAAAACAAAACACACAAACTAACCAAGATTGTGACCCAAATAGCGCCATAGAAAACACTTTAGTTCGTTTCAGAAATTACAGTCAAACATTTCAAACTCGAATACTTCTTTCGAATAACAATTATTCAGAATGACGATTTAGGAAAATGGAAAAACTCGAAAAGATGATACCACACGGTTGAAACGTTCGATATCGTCTTAATTTGGTCCGTTCTCGGAACGAATTGTAGTCTTACGGAAAACATACACGATCCTCAAAATACGTTATTAAAAACGATTAGATCGAACTGTCCGAAGCTAGCAGTGAAATATGAGAATTACAGAGGGATAGTCGACTCGGACATCCAATTTTTATACCGACTAAATAAAACCAACAGACAACTCTATGTCAATAAAGCAATGTTTATGCATATTCCAATAAAATTATATTTATACTAAGGTTATAATATTGGTATTGATGTAATAGAATACTAAGAGCCTTTGCCTCAACTCAACAATAAGAAGATTAAATTTAGTCACATAGAGTGAAATACTTGAGATTCGCTGAAAACAATCTCCGAAGAAACCGAAGAAACTCTATTCCAAGGAAACGACACCAAAGCCATCCCGGGTAAATCTCGAGAAAACGATTATCCAGCCTTCTTGACAAATTGCTCAAAAAACGTCCCCCAGGCTGATTACTTCTTTTGTCGAACGCTTTTGGAAATTGATGTTCACGAGAATGGAACCATTTTACCATGAAGTCTATGACCCGTGCCTGTTCAAAAACGAAAATTTCTGCATTTCCAAGAATACGTAAATTATGTAGTAGATTTGAGTTTCACTGTTAACCCTACCAACACCTGAAAACACCGAAGGAGAAATCGAAAACATAACACTGGAACAAAATAATCGTGCTCGGCGAGGCGAATAAAAGGTACACAATTAACTTTGCGATATCTTGACAGCGTTCCAATATTTCGCCGGTATCCATTCCTCCCATTTTCAGCAGTCGTCCAATGTCATAACGTAAATAGTCTCCAAGCGCTGTATTGAAATCTAATTCCCAAAAGCTCTAACAATGGTTTGTGTATCTTTTAACGTGTTTTCCCTCTTTTTCCCTTCAATGTTTCTTCTCCTTACCACTCGAAAATATTCCCGGGTCTCGGGTGTCAGCAGAAAAATTTGAATGTCAGATTTGTGCTTTTTCGCATTTAGAATTTAATTAAATTTCGCCCGAATAGTATAATGGTGACATCCGCTGCCGGTTTGTTTCGATTATCCAGCAGCTGGCAGAAGAAAAATGGCGATTACGGATCAGATATTCTTGTTCCTCGGTAAAATTTAATAAAAGATTTAGCGCATTTCCTTCTGGGTGACCCTAACCCAAGACGGGAAGATTCCCTCGACGGAGATAATCCGACAGGTAAATTCACTAGCGAGGATATTCAATTTACAGTACAACCGCTACCGGGAAGTTATTTTTTCCCCACAACCAAGCGAAACCGAATTCTGGTAGTGGTTTCGCCCCTTCGACAGCCTGGCATTATGGAGCCGCATGTTGTTTTTCGAAGCGTTGGTTATTGTCGAACTGCCAGGATTATCCGTAAAACCGCACAAGGACGCAAGAAGCCTAAAACCGCACACAAATGGTTCATTCTGTTTCTTCTGGCCGCCGGCAACAAAGCTGGAGATTAAAATGTCATTTGCTACAACGAGCTTCCTTCTCCTCGCAGGACACCTTACGCAGGTGTATATAAAGCTTAACGATTTTCGTCTGAAGCAGATTTCGGAAAAAAGGGGTAAAGAGCGCGAGAGAAAGACATTGAGGATGTAAATGACTCCCTCTTCAATGATTACGAGTGGAATTATTTATTTCTAAATATTTTCCTTCATTCAAAACCATTCTTGCTGCGGTAATGTAGTTTTATTGCCTCGGGGTTAGTTAAATATTTAAGCGGAAATTTTGTCATGCGCGCATGAAAAGTGTTTTCACCGTTAGTATTTTAATTAAATGATCGTTAAATTGCCGAAAATGCTCCGTAATCGCAACTTGTTACCGGGCTTATAATGCTGGAGGAATATGATTTTGCAGGAGGTTATGGGACCTTAGAGAATGGATGCCCCATTTTCTAATGAGTTCCGAAATTAGGATTGCGCGTTTGTGTCATATCATTATATTATTTATTTATCTACCTTTTAACAATAAAACAAAAATTTTATGGAAGAAAAAAATAACAATTAGAATAGTTTGAAGCTGATGGAGTGAAGGGGTTCAAAAGAAAGTTGTGCCATGGCGTACACGATTCTAGCCCTTCTGGTTATCTGAAACAGAAATATCGAACAGATTTTGAATCAGTAAAGATGCCGCTATAGCATGAACCTCGGACAATTTAAAATCATGTTTTTGACAAAATGGCGTAAAGGTAAGAGTCTCGAAGAAGAAAGTACATCAACGCCAGAGATTTAGCTAAAATACAGAATATGTTTTCGGAATATCACCGTTCAACTTCGAGAGAATAGATAGAAGGGATCTCATTTGACAGTGTGATCAATATTTCGGCAGAAATTTTAGGATTCAAAAAATTGTGTACACACAATTGTGTGCCACATTCCCGTTCAATGGCACCAAAGCACTATCGAATGGTACCTTTCAGCAACACTTGGAACATTTGAGGAGATAGTTTCAATCGTTAACGATAACGGAAACGGAAACACGCTCACGCCGCCGACGATGGACGATAGTTGATCAAAGTTGTCTAACTGCACAATCAAAAACGTTCTCTCGTTAGTAAGCGCTGCCCTATGAGCCAGGCTTGTGTAAGCCATTAATGACAAGCGCCGTGATAAATAACTATGAAGCAATAACAGAGCGTCGATTCAGGACCATCTTTTGTAGGTCAGCTCATGACTACCCCGACCGATTTAACTCATTTTCCGTTCAGAGCAATTCCGTTCCAAATCATCCGATAAACAGAAAATTTTGACGCGACCCTCTTCAATTTTATTGAAACTTGGTACAAATGATGGAAGCTATCAAAAATCACAATTTTCATTATCATTTGACCAATCTTAATTACGACTTGTTTTTTAAAACCATCAAAATCATTGATCTTCCTTTCAAAAAATCGTAACGTTATACATAGTTTCATTTTTCATGTTTCTTTTCTCAAATGGTTGCGATTTCACAAAGTATAGAAAATTATTAAAAAAATTCTAGAGTTTAACACGGCACCACTGTACGTTAAACGTTGTTAAATTGGAAGGGCTTTCATATAAAAATATACAAAAAATATAAAAGTTTTTAATATTAAATTTAATTTTTGAGAGAGATATTTTAACAGTACATTTAAAATGCGATTCAAAAACGGTTCATTTCTCTTCCAACAACTTTGTCAAACATCATATTTTAATCAGACTTCTGTATTTAGAAATACGACTTTTTTTAAAAAAAAAGATCAACGATTTTGATTACACCCTCTTTAAAAAAATCAGTCGTAATTTAAATTGGTCATATGATAATGGAAATTGTGATTTTAGCTAGTTTCCATCATCAGGTCAAAAATACATTTTTCCCTTTTTTTTCGAAGTAATGAAAATATAAGTCTTTATGTGTTTTAGGATAATTTAAATTAAAATAATTCCTCCTAAAACATTTCTTTGAAGAATACTTTCTCACAGAAACTAAATAGAAATTTAATTCGTATTGCTAAAATTGGATGAACTCAGATGCTATGAGTTCATGCACATTTTGCAAGCCAGATTGAATGATCCATAGCTTTTTTCCCGTGAAAAGAAAACATTCTCTGAATAGAAAGAAGCTTTCTATGAGAATTTTTTCTCTGAATGTTGCCAATTGGGGAAGTTCACAGCGTGGCGACGTCATACAAATGCTGGCCAAATAAACAGATAAATATCCAAAACGTAGTTTTAGATGCATGTTTTCTGGAAAGTTTACACCTATTTGTTGTATTTTGATGTGGGTAATTAAACATCCACGCCAAGCTCTATTCAATTCAATTATCCCATTTGTTTATTTTATTTTGTCTCATTAGCATTTTGGCTGTAACAGAGCCGGGTTTAAATCGTATATAGATACATGTTTATGGTTCTATAAAATGTAAATTATACAGTAGTAGTAGCCATTTAGGCCTAAGAGTATTCTTTCTGTTCTTCCATTGTTCAGCAGACCGGACAGTGGAGACAGTTGATATTGATCATTGTTGGGTTATTAATAGCACAACAGTCCGATGTTTCTTGCAGAGCAGAGCAGTTGTATGGATGAATCGATCTTTTTTCCACCGTGGATCGATCTCCATCGCATTTTGGCGTGGGACTACTTCGAACCGGAGTACATGAGGATGAAATGAAAACCTAAACACAGAACATGCAGGAAAAAATGAATGATTTCGATTGCTTATAACTTGAACATTTCTTCATAGTTCGGAAAGATGTTTGCATCAATCGATAGGAAATATTTCTACGCGTCTATTACGTATAAATGTAATTTTCATGAGATAAACAATTGAATAACCGTAAAATGTCAAGCGTTATCTAAACGCCCTAACTGCCTTGTTATGGTTGGTCCGATTTACGGTTTCCCCAACACGGACTTCAAAATCAATGTATCTGTGGGAATGCGCTTTGCTAATATACATGCAAGTAGGGAGTGTTTTTGTTCCCACCGAGTTGCGTTTCCCTAACACGGACTTCAAAATCAATGTGCCTGGGGAAATCCGCTTTGCAAATATATGCAAGCTGCGAGTACTTCTATATTCGCTTGTCATTATGCAGACCAGAAAATGTATCCCTAAAACGTACTTCGATACTGAGAAGCCTGGGGAAATCGCCATTTCAGATACTAGAGGTGATTTCCGAGGGATATGTTAAATGCAATGATCGTTTGAAAACTCTTCCCGTTAACATATTTGAGTAGTCCTAAGCATCATATCAAACTTTTTCGTTACGGTCGTCAAATTTACTTGTAACGAAGAATATAATCTATTACAATGCATGAATTGATCTTACATGGCAACTGTTCAAACTTTTTACTTACACAGCAAACATATTGAATTCAATTGAATTAGAAAATTGTTTCATTCAATCGATAATCGATAAATCGATAAATGTCAACACACCAATACACCGTTTGTTGAGTGGTGGTGATGCTATCGTTGCTTGAGATGAAAACGCAAGAGGAACTGTACACCATCTTTGAACGTCATATGAATCATTGGGATTAAACATCGCATAACCAAACATACTACGAATACAAACATGTCACATTTTCAAACACAGGTACGAAAAAATCATGTTTGTTTGCAAACACAAAACTGCGAGAGCAGCGTGAACATTGTTCGTCTCGTTCGCAGTGTTTTATGCGAAACACGGAAGACTGGTTGCATGCATGGAAGATGGATATAAAGTGATAATCTCGAAAAATATTGAGAGAAATTATTTTAGAAGGCGATTGCTCTTTTGCTTTCTTATATATTTGTATAGCCCGTTTTTGTCATCATTCCGACAGTTCATATCAATCGCGGGAAGCAACTGATGGACATTCCACCCTAGCTCGTAAATAAACAAGAGTACTTGCAAGAAATTTTACTGCACTAGTTTATTCAAACCAAATTTGTTGCTGAAACACAAATTCTTGTTGAGACAAACAGCATGCATGATGTGGAAATGAAAAAATTAAGTCGTTTTTCCGTTTCACATGCCGCCAGAAAAATGGAAAAATGAATAGCTGAATTAATAATGAACAATATATTCAATAACATGTTTCTCCAATTCTATCTCGTGAGATATCTGCCTTTTGACTTACAAAGCATATAATTTCCAATCACCCAATAATGTTGTCAGTTATCTGAATTAAATTCGACAAAATTGAACCATTCAGAAATATACTAACAACATATGAGTCAGTAAAATTCGCCAAAACAAACATTATCCCAAATTCCACCCATACCGTCAAATGAGCAACAACATTCGTTTTACGCAGGCGCATGATGATCACGCTCTGAGCCTCGCTTGATCGACCGGCGCATTAGTAACAACACATGGCATTGTGACAAACATTTGGGTATGTTAAAGAGGTCAGTGAGCAGCGGATCCCCAACCAGCTGTCACCTTGTCAGCCGAGCTGAGACGGTACAGATTATCTTGCACGCTGTGACCACTGACTCTTCCGCCGCCAGCTATATTTAAATGGTCGTGAACTTTCCGTTCTTTGGAGGATGCCACGACCCAAACAAGGTCGTTTCGGTGATCATAATTTTTATTTTGAATGCAGCTTGCGATCTTTTTGCTACATTAAAACTTGTTCGTAAAAATCGCTCTGTGATGCCTCGATTTGCGATTCGAGACAGAGCACAACCACTGAAGCGGCACCAAAGCTAATTATTTCAACAATGCTAACAATGTAAAATAATAGATCACATTCCAGCAAGCTGTCCTTGACTTTTCCTCGACAGATATCTGCAGTGTGCCGCCAGATAGTTATGCAACTGACAAGCGGAAAACGGTTCCCTCTATCTACAGTCCATCTAGGGTAGTACGAAGCCAGTTCCAGGGACATGTCGACACGTTAGTGGAAAACATATACACGCATGTTCCAACACTCGTTTCCATTTACGGCATACTATACCTTACAGTCGCTTCTTTTTTTCTGCGCTCCCACGGCCGGATACAGAGATGAGTGAATTTTGGCATCGGTCCCAGTGATTGGTTTGCGCCGGAATTATTGATAAGCTCGGAAACCGGTGGAATCCACTCGGGTGACAGGCATATCGATCATTTTCTTCCTAATACATGAGACGTTGAAAGCGGCAATCATGGACAGTTCTGCTGCATATCCATACGTTGTAAAAACAATCCAATTTAGTGAGCTAGAGTTTATTTGGTTTTTGGTTTCTCTCGATGGACTATTTTTTCACCGATTCACACATTTGTTATGCACATCACGAAATCAGGAGCACCATGCGAGTGTATCGGAATGCACAAACACATGCACGAACTGATACCGCTGGCAACCACTATGGCACAAATCAGTGAAGCTGAATTTCTATCGAATGACATTTGTCTTCTCCTCACGAAAAGGGGCTTTTCCAAGCTCGAAACGAATACTTCTCAGTCACACAATATTTTCACTCGATTTTGTTTCCTTCGTATATCAACTCGAATGGCTTCGCACCGTCGGAAGGTTTCCCAGTTTTAGTAACATCGTATCCTCGAAGCAGAAGGAATTATTGATTTAATAACTATCCTGACAGGCTAAAAATAAAATATTTACACACATAATCGTTTGCACCTGTCTGCGCTGTTCCCTACATTATCGTATTAGAACACGGCTTCATTTTTCGGGAGCGTCCCCACAACCGTTTAGACCACTGAGACCAAATCCTTTAAATCTTCTCGACCCTCGCACAAATCAATCGGCGTTCAGTTTTTCCTGCTTCCTTCCGAAACAAACCGAGCTGTAACCGCACAACCGCCTGGGAAATTTCTTTCTGCTGGTAGCAATTCACAACACATTCGGAATTATACAGCGGAAAACCCTGCTCCAAGCAGAACGTATACGCTAAACGTCAAATCGGCGACTGCGAGGAAATTTCTGCTTCCTGGCACAACACACCAAAAGCGACAGTTTTTCGCCGCTGTGTTGGTGGCAGCGTATCGATTTTCCACCCAGTACTCCCAACAAGTGAGGCAGTGATAACAGTTTTCCTCCCGATGCAAGCGCGATTACTGTAGACACTAACACACACACACTGACGCCGAAGGAGGCACACACGAAGGCGCGGCGACGACAGCTTGGCGACGGTCCGATTGGAATGTGTCGGAATGGTGCAAAGAAGGCGGTGGGTGGGAGTTCGGTATGTACCATGTGCTACTGAGCTGTGCTGGTAAAGCGTGAATGGTTGCTCCGGTGCGAAACCGCTGTGATTATAGCCGCCGTCAGCGTCATCCCTCGAGGCGTAGTAACTTTGATGGTTGTGGTCTAGGGTACGTCATATTGGCGGCTAGTTTTGACGCGATGGTGAACTACGTTACTTTTTCCCAAATATCAGGAAATAATAAGATTTATTCTAGTGACAATCAAGGCTTAAGAAGTAGATTGATTTTTTTTTTTGCAAATATTGGGTGACTTTACGGATTTATGTGGCGAATTTTGTATTGTTGATATTACGTTGAAATTGGAAAATATATTTGGAAAATGTAGTACAGATTATTTGATTGAAGTGTAGGAAACCAATATTTTTATCGCATTGAAAATTTTTAGTTATTTACCGGAATAACCATATGAAGAAATCTTCCGTTGAGACTTAAAACTTTTGGTGCAGTCAAAGAACGGTATACCGGTAAAAATGTTCAATTATAATTGGCACTATCATTGGAAATGACTCAACAAGCACACTCCAAAATTGGGAATTATTCGACAGCAAGGAAATCGTATGCAATACGAGTTGATGATGAGAGATGATAAGCGACATTTTTTCAAAGAGCGCACATCTATTTGAAAAGTACAAGCGTTAATCGACCGTCAGTTTTCCGTGCCGATTAACCTAACCCGTTCTTCAACTTTCAAAAATACATCTGAAGTACCACAAGGAAGCGTGCTTGGACCGCTGTTGTTTGTTCTTTTTGTTAAGGTGTGGTACACAAATTACGTAACGCTGAAAATGCGGTTTTGGACCCGCTCCCTCCTCCTATGTAACAATAAGTTACGCAAGACAAACATCTCCCCCTTAAGCTACGTAACGCTAGTAAAATTTGTACACAAAATCAAAGTAGTTTGAAAAAAATCCAAAATCCTTACATGCAAGTAGTGACTTCGGATTAAAATGATAAATCGAAAATATCCATGAGCTTTTTAAAACAAGAATTCTCGTCTGGTCCTTCATCCTCATTGATAATGATTACTAGCTTGATTATTCCTTAATTATACCTTGATACCGAATAATCTCGAATTCCGGCAGCTCGCACACCCTTTTAAAATCGAGTCGATGAAAAAATGCGTTCGAAGAACAGTGCCTTCCTGAACTAACTGCAACGTACATTGAATCACTGTATTGAACTGCTTCAGCATGATCAAAGTGACCGAGCTTCATTTTGCATCCTTCATAGATAGCAGACGGAATGAGCTTATGTTTAGCAGCCATGACAAAATCATGATCCGGTAGATTACCTCGACTTATGTCCCCGTTTGTCATCTTTTAAACAAATGTTCGCCGACAACCTGAAGATGTTCCGCGTTGTAGTGACTGCACTCGACTGCCTCGCTCTACAGAAAGACATTGCAAACTGCTATTGTGGTGCTATGAAAATGATATGAGCGTCAACATTAACAAATGCAAGGTGATTTCATTTTCCCGAAGAAATACCATCATCGAACGGATCTATTTCACTAGGGCGCGTTACCTCTATCTGTGACCTTGGTGTCACGACAGACTCCAAGATAAGATTCAATGAACACGTCGCACTCATCACGGCCAAAGTTCCTACCATTCTAGGTTTCATTCGACACTTTACTTGGTAATTTACCGACATCTACGCACAAAAAGCATTATTCTGCAGCCTGATTCGTAGCGGGTTAGAATACGCGGGCACCTTATCACGTATCGATGGTCGTCAGAATTAAACGAATAAAGAAGCGCTTCATTCGATTCGTTTTACGAAACCTAACTTTCCGATGTTTAAAAAAGCTTTAGCTCTTCAAGTGCGGTTTCTTAAATATACCAAAAAATGGACGAGCAATAAGCGATAGAATCTAGATTTTTTCAATTTGTTCCCTCAACATGTTCCCGAGAGACGAAATCCTATGTTTAAAAGTGCTCCCGCAGTTTTGGCATATAACAAGAGTAATTATGTTACTTGTAAAATGAAATACCTGTCTCTGTAAAAATAATTAAATATTTAGGTGTGCATCCTAGTGAACAGGCCCGGACGTTTGTTCGAGCTTCAAAACAATAAAATAAAGAATATTTTCACTATCCATTATATCATTATTTGTTTATCTATAATTTAACAATAAAATAGAAATGCAAAAAAAATATTCACTATTAGAAAAAATATTCATAATTAGAATAGTTACAAGCTGAAGAAGTGAATGGGTTCAAAAAAAAAGTTGTACCATGGCGTACACGATTCCAGCCCTTCTAGTTATGTGAAACAGAAAAATCGAATAGATTATGAAACAGTAAAAATGTCATTATCGCCTGAACCTCGAACAAGAGGACGAAGACGAAGAGGACGAAGTCGGAAATTTTAAGTAATTTATGACATGCTGTAACTTCGTGAAAAATCCACGCATATTGATCAGTACATCATTTTAAAGCTACAACTTTCAAGTATTATAATATTTTACGTACATATTTTTATCCTGGTGTGTGTAGGTGTAGTGAGCAACAATATCGGGAAGAAAAGAAAAATTAATTCTTCTCTGATTTTTCAAAGATTTTCTGGACTAACACAATTTTTTGCTAATCAACTCAACAGTAAATTAATTGGTTAGTTGGATTGGATTTGGCTCCTGTAGGATTTTCCCATACAGAGATATTTCAGTTTGAATGAAAAATTACCCCTTCGTCTTTGATGATGAATGATTCTAAAAACAACCATTGCATCGGAAATCGGAAATCAGTTTTTTAAAACTCCAATAAAACTTGCACAGGGATATATTATTGGTTTGACGAAAAAAAATTATTCTAATATTTTGCACCGATTTCAAAAAAGTGCCAAAAATAGAATTTCTATAGTGCTTCACAAACTCCACTTTAATTCTGCAAATATCGCAGTAAGTTCTAATATTTGCAGGCAAATTTTTAGCCTAGTGTGTTCCCTAAACATCTGTGAACGTTTCATATTGATACGTTGAGCCGTTTTTTCTAGCCGAATTTTCCTAGGTTTGAAGTAAACTAGTAGAGCATTTAATCGCCAAGCATACCAGAAGTACAAAATCCTACGCGAGTCTTATGGCGGGTTTACATTAGGGAGATCTATAGCTATAGATGGATTTATTCACGTGAAAATAGGTGTAAACGGGTGAGAATAAATATGATACACTTATTCGAGGTATATATAACTTGAATAAATTCAGCATATGTAAACGCTTGTGAATTTCTCACTGGTGAGAAATCACTAAAGTTGAATGCAGTTCTACTTCATATAATAGATATGAATATATTCATTATAGAAGTTCACGCTAGTGTAAACGGTTGATGCGATTTCTATAAATTTCATCATATTTCTTCACATGAATATATCACTAGTCTAAACCCACCCTTAGAATGAACGGTTCGTAACTTTCGTGTTCATGAGTTTGTGGGTGAGGAGTGCGTGTATGTGTGGAAATGCGTATGTATACGTGTGAGTATCATCACTCCTTATGGCGGGTTTACATTAGGGAAATCTATAGCTATAGATGGATTTATTCACCCGAAAATAGATGTAAACGGGTGAGAATATATATGATACACTTCTCCGAGGTATATATGTATAGGATGAATAGAATAAATTCAGGCATATGTAAACGCTGGTGAATTTCTCACTGGCGAGAAATCACTGAAGTTGGATGCAGTTCTACTTCAGGTAAATAAATTCACCAAAAATAGGAATATATTCACTATATAAGTTCGCGCTAGTTAAACGGTTGATGCGATTTCTATAAATCTCATCATATCTCTTCACTCGAATGTATCACTAGTCTAAACCCATCCTTACAATTGTCGTACCTACAAATGTATGAAAACAAAAGTTACGTATCGTTCGTTCTGAGAGTCGCTTAGGATTTGGTGATTCTGGTACGATTTGCGATTAATTCACGATTTGCAAATTTACTTCAAACTTAGAAAAATTGGTTTGATAAAACGGCTAAACTTTTTTTCAGATTTTTACTTCTAGATTCATTACGCAACAGGAATCTACAAGTTACAAGTTACATAACTAATATTATTAGTGAAATTTGGTCATGCAACAGAGCCCAAGATACTCAGGATAATGATTAGAAAGATCAGGGTTTCAATGAAAAAAGTTGCTTCGACAAGATTAATTCCGATTCAGGGGATAGTAGACAGTATCGCCACAGGCGGCAGCGCTGGACAAAACATTAAACATACACTTAATTCCTGCAAATAGTCGTCTTCATCATCGTTCTCCTCCAGATCCAAGAATAGTAGTAGCTATAAAAATAGCGATAAATATAGCAAATCGAAAACGATCTTCATCTCGACATGAATTAACGAATATACACTAACAAATCTTACAATAATCTTTTGCTTTTCAACCAGTAGTTTTATGTGCAAACACAATTCGTCGCTAAAGGTTTTATTTGATGCCCTCTTCCTTGGAAAAGTCTAGCACTTTGTTTGTAAACACGTTTGGCCCCTGTCAATTCGAACTAAAATAATGGTGGAGCAGCAATTCTGACAGCAAGTTCCACCTTACTATACGCCTTGATCAAATCTACCGACTCGCATTCAACCGCACTTAATTTAGTACACACGTCAAGCAATCGATTCCAGTTCCACACATATTAAATCGCGTGGCATCCCTAATTCCACATTCATTTTTCACTTGTTGTTCAGTGTCGGTATAATTGGTTCGCACAGCTGTTTGAGCAATTTTGTTTATCTTTGCATACTAGAATAAAATACGTGCAAAATCTCGATTGTATAGAACCCATAAATGGTGGAATATCTATCTCCCCGTAAAGACCAGTTGAGCAGAGCAACACAAAACTACACTTTTCTTTGTACCCCCCTCAAACAAGCATTCATTATTTAAAAGGTACGATCGTAGAACAAAGAATATAACAGATCAGGATAACGCGTAAGCGGCCATGCATGGTTGCGCTAGTCGTGGAATTCCATCAGCTAAGCTGCTTTATCGGTTATCAGTGCCTGAGCCATTATCAGCCAGCGCTTATCAGAAGCAGTAAACATTTTTCAGTGAATCGAGTTCACAGTTCATTTCTGTCACACCACAGATTCAAACGCATCGTCTAATCATAAGAATCGAGGAAAATATGCTTAGATCGCAACTGCAATTCATCACGGGACCTGTGGATCGGGCACTAGCTGGCAAAGCACCCTGGCAGATTGTGGCACTCACGACGACAACAGTCCTTGGGGCTATTTGGCTGTGGGAACTTCTTAATGAGGATGAAAGTGAGTTTATTAGATAGCAGACCATAATATGAATGAAAATATGTCTTATTGCTTTTAGGTCTGTATTCACGAATTCGGCGTAAGTGCTTCAAGTTGGCCCGTAAGATTCCCGCTGTACAACGAAAGATCGATGCGGAAATAGCCAAAATCAATGAAGGCTTCGTGAAAGATGCCTCTCAATACGGCGAATTTGTCACTATTTTGCCTCAAGATGGAATAGCGGAAGATAGGATTCTCCAAAAGGTCGATGAATATCTGTCTCTCGGTCACTACAAGTGGAAAGAGGGATTCATATCGGGGGCGGTGTACTATTACGATCCTCGCCTGGTAAAACTGGTGACCGAAGTGTATGGGAAAGCATCCTATACGAACCCTTTACACGTTGATGTGTTTCCCGGAATATGTAAAATGGAAGCGGAAGTGATACGCATGGCAGCAACGCTGTTCAAGGGTGGTTCCAACGCATGTGGTACGATGACTACCGGGGGGACGGAGTCCATCATGATGGCGTGCAAGGCGTATCGGGATTATGGTCATGAGGTCAAGGGTATTACGAAACCAAACATCGTCCTCCCGGTGACTGCCCACACAGCCTTCGACAAGTCGGCCAAATATTTTGGAATGTACACCAAAACTGTACCGGTTAATCCCGAAAGCACAGAGGTAGATATTGGCGCCATGGAGCGTGCAATCAATAGGAATACGGTGATGTTAGTTGGATCCGCTCCGAATTTTCCGTACGGAACGATGGATGACATCGAAGCAATCGCCAGGCTGGGCAAGAAGTACAACATTCCGGTGCACGTGGACGCTTGTTTGGGTGGTTTCCTAATTGTGTTCATGAAACGAGCCGGCTACTACGTGAAGCCATTTGATTTCAGCGTGGACGGAGTGACGAGCATCTCAGCGGATACGCACAAGGTGAAATTTTATATGCCATTGTCTAGCAGATTTCAACTGTAGGTCATAAATTATTTCAGTACGGTTTTACCCCGAAAGGTTCTTCCATCATTCTGTACTCGGACAAAGTGTATCGACACTATCAATACACTGTCACAACAGAATGGCCTGGAGGTGTTTATGGTTCACCAACTGTGAATGGATCACGGGCAGGGGGCGTCATCGCCGCAACATGGGCCACAATGCTGAACTTCGGAATCGATGGCTACGTGGAGTCTACCAAACGTATCATTGACACAGCCCGCTATATAGAGACTCAGTGAGTGTGCGCCGCAAGTTCGATCATTCCTAAAACTAACAGATTTTCTTGCCCCATAATTGCAGTCTTCGTAAAATTGATCACATCTACATCTTCGGAACTCCGGCGACTAGCGTGATAGCGATTGGCTCGAAAAAGTTCGATATTTTCCGCCTGTCAGCGGAGTTGAGTACGTTAGGCTGGAACCTAAACTCGCTACAATTCCCATCCGGGTATAACTTTTTCCATGAACCGAAACATCGATCATTTCAGAACCCATCTTTTACGATTATTGCAGAATTCATCTATGCGTCACACATATGCATACCCCCGATGGGATAGCGGATAAATTCATAAACGACGTTCGCTCAAAGGTGGCGCTAATCATGAAAAATCCCGAAACACCGGTAGAGGGCAGAATGGCGATCTACGGTGTGGCCCAAGCGGTACCCGACCGGGAGCTGATAGGAAACTTTACGAAATGCTTTATTGACTCAATGTACTTTACTCAGGAGACCAAGTGAGCGGTTAAACGGTTCTGTGATGTATAGGTGAAGATGAATGTGAGATGTCGTATATTACGACGAAACTATTTAAGAAACGTTGACGCCAAAAAGAATACTTTTATGCGAATTATTGTAGGTGTTAGCTCTGGGACTTGAATAAAGCTATGATGTGGGTATTGTTTGTAGGATGAAGTCTTCTTAGTTTTAACATTTAGCATTGACAGAGCCTAGCCAGAAACAGTCTTACCTTTGCGAAAGAAGGACTTATCGTTTCAGTCCTGATCAAGGGAATGTCGGACAAGCACGCATAAGGATGACCATCTTCTGGATGTCGATTAATGTGTTCTCAATGTGCAACACATTGAGCCCTTGAAGTCCACGGTCAAAATACGGTATTGCAAATCTTGCAACCGTATATCTCCTCGAAAGAGTACACAGTTCATGGCAAAATTAAGTCTACACATGCTACTCAATAATACTCTTCATTTCTTCTTTTGATGCATATTAATAACACACACATTCAACTAACTATGTGCGCAAGAAAATTTCGCTAAATGTTTTTTGCTAATTATTTAATTGAGTGTACACCTTGAATTTCTCCAAACAATTCAACCTTTTTAGTAAGATCTCTGCGAAATAGCATACTTTTTTTTCGTCAGTTTGTGACATCAACACCAAACCACTGCTTGAGCAGTGTTGGTTTTTGTTTTTTGTAGATGTTTGAAAAAGTATTTTACAAAAATGGCAAGTAAGTGTGCGAACATTGCGGAAGAACCCAATAACAAACATTCCTAAATTGACTACGGAACGGGTAATGAGACGGCTGACTCATTAGCAAAGGTAGGTGCGATTGAAGGCGATATTTATCAGCGGCAAATCGCCTTCAATGAATTTTATTCTTTAGTTCGTAAAAATACCACCGCTAACTGGCAGCGCAAGTGAACGAAAATGAATTGGGCCAGTGTTTTCACTCGATGATCCCTAAGGTTAGCCTCAAACTATGGTTCAAAAGTCTGGAATTGAGTAGGGACTTTATTCGCACGTTCTCCCGACTCATGTACAATCACTGTTCTTTAGATGCGCTACTTTTTCGTTTCAATCTTACCGACAGCAATCTCTGCGTTTGTGACCATGGTTACCACGACATCGCTCACGTTGTTTGGTCGTGCGAGCTATATCTTGTCGCCAGATCGAATTTAGAAAACCCCCTTCGACACCGAGGAAGGCAGCCCAATGTGCAGGTGAGAGATGTTCTTACATCCTTACCTCCTTACATTGTTCTTACATCATTTTCCCCTCCTTTTCGTCCTTCGTGAGCTATCGGTTCTTTTCTTACTAACATTAGAATAGGTTAAATTGTTAATACATATTAGATGTAAGGGTTGTTTTAAGAATTCAGTGTGATGTGTGAGTATGAATGTGAGTGTGAACATTGCTACAATCTCCTTACATCCCATCCTTTTCCTAAGGAAAATGTGTCACCCTTCTAAACTCGAGTCAACCGCGAGTAATCGGTTTCCTATTTATTAACCGTAGAATTAAGGAAACATATTAATATATTCTAGTAAAAATATAGTTAAGAGTTTGGCACCTTTAAACCTATGTAACTGAGCCTGTAAAAATAAACGAAATAATAAAAAAAAATTACTATGGAAGTAGCCGGCACCATTCGAAGACCTCTCTGCGCAGACACTGTCCGTAGAGCAGCATACAAGAACAATCTGAGAGGTCGTGTTGGTCGTGAAAAATATTTCATCTCAAAGAACCCAGGAAACGAAGCGGAATTCAAAACGACGATTGCGGAGATCTTGCAGGAAGTGCTGGACGCCAAAAGGGGGCCATACCAAATAATAGGGGAATTGATTTCTGTTATCTGTTGACATTTCTGAACTGATTTCATTTTTTTTAAGAAATACATGAACTGTACACTCAATTTTGCCACGTCTACAATACAGATTTCAATGTGGCAACATTGAGTATATGTACTAGTAGTAGTATTAGGGTATGGAATTACGAAAATTCATGGTGATTGCATGGGACGCCAGCAAGAATTATCGTAATCATTCTATTACAGGAAAGTCACTCTTACAAAAGTTTGTTGATGGAAGTAGTCGATAGGATTTTTGTTGAACGTATCAAAAAGAGAAACAAACTATCAACAGGAACATTTTGAGGTAACTGACGTACAACGGTCAGAGATCCTGCAGTCCAAGTTTTAGTTTGAAGTAACTTGTCTGACGAAAATTTCAAGATTTGAACTTCAATAGAGCCCGAAACTCCCACCATGATATGTGTGACACGCTATGTCAATGTTGATTCTATTCAGAGATTCAATGTTCAAATCCCACCCAGTATTCTTCTTCTTCTTCAATGGCACTAACGTTCCTAGAGGAACTAGAGGAACCTAGAGGAACTTTTATTAGTACTTAGTTGAGATTTCTATGCCGAATAACACGCCTTGAATGCATTCTGAGTGGCAAGCTCTAGAATACGCGTGATCACAGTGCAAGTCGGAGGAAATTTCTTTGACCAAAAATTACCCCGACCAGAACGGGAATCGAACCCGAACACCCGGCATGTTAGTTATGACGCTAACCACTCGGCCAAGGGAGCACCACCCAGTATTAGTATTATTAAGTATCAGTTCGATATAGAAAGAAGTATTTCTACTTGTTGCTACACACGTGTCTTCGAACTGATAATACCATCAAGAAACATTTGAAAATGTTCAATTGAGTGTTATCTAAATCGATCTTGGTTTTAAACCAAGGAATTTTCATCCAGAGAAAGACATAGAGGGCGATAGAGCAGGATAGAGGTCCTCTGAAGGATGGTACCCAATGATGACATATTGTGACAATAGTGAGCATTAACTAAAATTCATTATTTTATTTGCAAGGAATAAAACTAGACTAGCAACTGACACTCCCCGCATCCCATTTCATTCCTTCGGCCACTCGAAAGGACCATTGGCGTAACGTTGCTCCAGCTCCGCCCATATTCCCATACGTTCCCGATTTGGGTGATGACCCGTCACCAGATTGGTGCCGATATCCAGGAAGGCCATATCTCCGTTCAGAACCGGAGCCCAGCGAATATTCTGCAGATTGTTGTCCGAGTTCGGCGTAGGGTTTCCATGGCGGGCAAAGTTTGACCACAGCCGCAGGACACGGCTACGCACTGTCAGTGCTGGGTTACCCGGTAGGATTGGGGACACGGGGAAGTTTGTCATCGACCACATGTAGGGCAGCTCGTCGGCATGCATTGCTCCGGGCCAATCGTGCAGCAGTATTAATCGTTTGACAAGATTTAGCGCGCCGTCAAAACTGAACTGGTAGTAATACGTCTGACCTGGGTTGTGTTGGGCAGTTAATCGAACCGTTTTGTCGATCGCGTAAATAAACTGTTGATCGGTGTGGAAACGTGTCCATTCCAACATTATACCAGAACCTAGAGGGCGATCCTGCCAGTAAAAGTTTCGGAATCCTTGACTCACCGCACTAGCCGCTGTGCTGTTCGGCGGGATGTTCCAGTAGTGTGGTACGAAAAACTGAGGATTTCTAGTAAACTCGTTCCACACAGTAGAATCCAACATATGCTCACGAATCATGAACAATGACTCTGCGTCGTTGTAACCGATGATGAATGGAACTTTGTTGAAGTTTCCCCTTTTCAGAACATCGATAGGTCGTTCGGTAAAGAATGTTGGTTCTGGCGAGTTGACGGGTTCCGCTGACGGAACAAATTCAAACGGTTTAAAACCACGAGGAATGGGGATATCTAGCCAACCCTGTTGGAGTCTAACAAAATCTCCCTTTGGTGTGTAGCGCAATCGTCGGACAAGTTCTGCATTATCATTAGTTGGATAACCGAAAATGTTAGCCACTTGACGGGCCATTTCACGTGGATTATATTGGAAGGCAAAAGGAGCCAAAGCAGTCCCTGATTGTGCAATGGCTCTATGGTACAAACCATTAGCCATCGTGGACATCACCAGATAATGCACAGCGACACCTCCAGCGCTCTCTCCAAAAATAGTAACATTGTTTGGATCACCTCCAAAAGCAGCGATATTATCACGCACCCAACGAAGTGCCTCTACGCAATCCTTCATGCCCCAGTTGCCTTGAGCGTGCTGATCTCCGGTGCTGAAGAACCCGAGTATTCCAAGCCGATAATTAATAGTAACAATAACCACATCCTGTTGCACCAGAAAATCGGGACCATAAATCCACGAATCGCCAGATCCTCCGCTAAATGATCCTCCATGAATCCACACCATTACCGGACGCAAACCCACCAGGTCTCTGGTATAAACATTCAGAAACAGGCAATCTTCATCTCCTGTGAAGCCTCCACCAATCATATTGCTCGATGGGCACGCGGATCGATGTACTCCACCATCCTTGATACCTGTCCAGCCACGATGCGGCACCGTATTTCGAAAACGGAGCTCTCCAGTCGGCGGCTCAGCATACGGTATGCCCATGAATGAAAAGTAGGTACATAGTAGACCACATCTTGAGGTGATACCCTGGATTTGTCCACCACGTGTTGTGATAATTGGGCGATTCTAAAAAGCATCAAACGGTTTCAATCGTGATGGTTTCTGTCATCAATAATTGAGGTAGAAGGTGAAAATTATCTTACCGGATCGGCCCAGGTGGCCACGAAGGCTAAGGCTACCAATGAAATAAATTTCAACATTTCTCTGTGTGCCAAAAAGGCTACTGAGTCGTGGATGTGTACAACGGATGCTTTTATAACATGATGCTTCGGATGATATTTTTGTAATTAGATTTTATCGCTAGGAGGAAGATAAGACATCGATTTCGGTAATCCGTGATTTGTTTTCAGATTTGCGCGAAACACATTTGCAATTGACGTAGAGCGTGTGAAACCGATAATGAACACAATCGATAATCAACTGGTAATAGCTTATCTCTCAGCGTTGAAACAAGTATTTTTGGAATTTCCAAAATCAGCACACATGGGGGGACAAATTGGATCCTATGATGTCCAGACAAGTCCACATGCGGATTATCGACATCATATTCACATACGTGTCGGATATGCCAATCAGTGAACTTCGGTGTTCTTCTTATGAAAATGTAACTGCCAAATGCTAAATTTATCATGATGACATCTTGCATATAAAGACTTGATTAAGTTCTCAAGAAACTTAAGGAAGACTAGTTGATGGAAGTATATATTATATTATCTTTGGTATTGATTACAAGGCAACAACAATAAAAGAGGTGAAAATACCTCCCATTAGACCATTAGACGCCGCCAAACCAAACATTACTTTTCCAATAGGACGTGTTACACACTTCGGAATCTTGGAAGACGTGATTTTGTCCTGGCGGCTAAACATAGGGCCCTATTCCAGAAAACGAGACGAGGAGACGAGCGCTCGTCTCGTTTGTATTCATATTCCAGAAGTCGGGATCGACTAAATACAGACGAGTAGTTCGTCTAGTTCGACGACCGTTTGGCCGCGCTCGTCAATGAATCAGTCGAATCGTCTAGTTTGTCTGATGTGTTTGTTCACCTTGTTGATTGAAATCATCGGTATTCTTCTGCTCCGCCTTTGTCTTCAAAAACTGTTTCACGGCTAAACTAGTATTGCATAAGCAATGTATGTTTTCATTTGCAACCATCAAATTCAATTCAGTAATTGCAAGATTTTACAGATTTTCAAATGGGCCTCTTCCAAACAACACAACCAGATGTAAACATTCTAAACATTGAACTCATATCCAGGGATGATAGATGGACTGTTTTGAATATATTAACACGGCACGAAAAGGGTCTTCACATATTGAACGAAAATGAGTAATTCAAAACAACTACTTTATTGGAAATACATATATATAGATTTAAAACTTTTCTTGATAAATCGTTGATTAGGTGAACAAACATTTCCCCCATTAAATCCTTAATAACAAAACGTCTGAGTGATGAACCCATATGCTCGAGGAAAAATATCAATGAACCAAAAGATATATGAAACTTATTCCTTTTTGTTATGTTTTTTTCTTTATATTTTGGCACTGAGAAAAGAGTATCGATTGATCAATTTTAAAACTGTTTGTGGTTTTTCTGAAAACAAAAGCATGTCTTCTTATCTGACATCACTGATCATACCGAGAAAAACTGACTGAAGTCGCTCCAGTCTACCAAATAAAACATTTCAATGAAACTCGTGTACTGGAATTGAATATTTTGCTCGTCTCAACAGTGACTGAAGCCGAGACGAGACGAGACGAATTGCTTGTATCGTTTTCTGGAATTGGGCCCATAAGCTCATCCCGTCTGTTATCTCAGGATGCAAAATAAAGCTAGGGCACCTCGTTCATGCTGAAGCAGTTCAATGCAGTGGTCCAATATACGTTGTTCGTTCAGCAAGTCACCTATCTTCGAACGCTTCTTCTCATGGGCTCATGCCTAAATTCGAAATTATTCGGTACCAAGAAATAATCAAGCCAGTAACCATAATGAATATGGATGGAGAACCAGACGAGAACCAACTCAAAAAATTCTGAAAACTGTATCGATAGCTATCACTCGCTAGATGCTATCGAATTGCTCGATTTCTATAATAGTAAAATAGAGCTAACGAGCAAAATTCTTATAGCCTCGATTTCTATAATAGGGCCCATTGATGGATAGCCCGTCAAAGCAGAATATATTGAGCCCACAAACTCCCAAATCGATGAAGCGGAATTAGTACGATATTATGCCGAGTGGTTTGCTCGTCACGTAAGGATATCCCAAGTCCTTTTGCAAGTAGTGAAATGTAACGACAGGAACTGCTGCATTGAACGAAGGATTAGTTACTTCTGTGTAAATCAACATCAATTTATACCAGCACATGCTCCTCTCAGCTAAACGCCAGATGGTTTGAAGCCATCAATCTCAACAGATGTGAGCATTAATTTTCCGTCTTAATTTGTTCGAAATTCTATGATCATGTCGAAAATCCTATCGAAGTCACTACTAGCATATAAGAAACTTCCGTATGAACATTTGATTCCGACCTGGGCAGATATCTGAGAGGCACAGAATGATAGGGGTGACTTGATCGATTTATCTTCATCAACTTTTTCTTTATTTAATAACTCAGCTGCAAAAACGTTCCAATTTGAGTTCGCTATAGAATCTGATAGATGAGGTACTGACCTATCTTCCACATTGTCAAATACAGCTGGGAATGTGTTCGCAGCTAAGTTATGACCATAAGAGAGAGCCGATGCAGAGAAATCGATGATGTTACTTACACCCCTTTCACTTTGTGCCCGTCATCTGTTTTTCTTACGTTGATTTTCTCATTCCTTAAAAAAAGCTAATAATTTTTCAAATTATTTCGACTGTGTGTACCGATTAGCGTTACATAACATACGGGCGAGGGGAAGAAGATTTGATTTGAAGATTTAACAGCCGGTTTGGCGTCGTTTAAGCGTAATCGAGTGGACTTCTTCCGACATTTTGTGACAATGGATGAAACGTGGACCCATTACCACACTCTTGAGTCCAATAGGCAGTCTACCGAGAGGCACTGAGGCATATTCCGAAGACTTAGACGTTTCGTACTACTGAAAGAGAATCGAAATGTTGGAAACTCGCATTACCAAGTGTATTGCCCTCGAAGGAAACTATGTTGAGGAATAAATACAGCTTTGCCCAAAAAAAAAACTATTGTTTTCATTAGCAATCCCTTTTCAGCCCATGTAGTAAAACGATGTTATACCGATACTTTAAATAAACAAGGTGAAAACACATCAAACCAAACCAGACGACGACTCGACTGATTCTTCAGCGAACGCAGACAAACGGTCGGGCCAGACGAGCTACTCGTCTGTTTTCAGTCGAGCTCGGCTTCGGGAAAATGAAAACAAACGAGACGAGCACTCGTCTTCTGGTCTCGTTTTCTGGAATAGGGGCCGTAATTGTATACAGAACTGCATTGACCAGTTCGATATCGATTTATACGATTGAACGGATAGGCTCCAGAAACTTAAAGGCGAATGAACTGCAAAGTTTAAAGCCTCTTAAAAACAAAGAAATGCTACAGAAAAATTGATAGAGCAATGAAAAAGAAGTTCTAATCAATATTTTTTTCACAAAAGCGACAAAATATTAAAATAACCGGAAATATGCAACATAGGAGACGCGTGTTCAAATTGAAACGGTTTTGATCGAGATGTTCTATTTCAAATATTGAATCCCGCTTTTCATCCCATTTGTTCGTTTATTTAGACTCATTGGTATTTTAGCTGTAACAGTGTTGGATTTTAAACGTGTACATGTTACTTGTTTATCGTATCTTATAAATTGTAAATTACACAGTATCCATTTAGGCGTAAGAGTATTCCTTCGGTTTCCTTTGTACAGTTAGACCGGACAGTTCTTGTTGCAAACAGTGATGGCATTTTCACTGAAATGATACACCCGCGCGCTAGTTTAATGCCCTTAAATGAGAATACAGTCATCAATCACCAAAGAGAAACCATGCGCATTTCCCTTTCACCGGCGAATATGTAAAGAGCCAGTGTGCGCTGGTTGGGGGAACGCAAAGATGGTCAATTGAGGGCCCTGAGTTTTGAACTCACGATCGATCGCTTAGTAAGCAAACGCGAAACCAATGTGGCTACGAAAAGCTCCAAGCCTCGTTTATTCCGCAGCAAATTAGTCTTCAAAGTCGACGCTCGCGAATATTCCAAATCCAAATTACTAAAAAGGCGATGTCATCAGAATACATATACTTGTGCTATTACTTTAACTCTCATTTTTTCCTCAATTTCTCTCGTATAAAATAATTTAAGCAATGAAAAACACTTGAAAAAAAAACATTACTCTTCAGCAGTTTTCCTACCGCAGGGATTGCTGTGCTTCCACAAACGAAGCCCCCATTTGCTGCCCTTCTTCCTGCTCGCACTTATTTGTGCATTCTAATTAAGGTTTAAACTTATATCTCAGCATTTATTCCTGTTTCGGAAAATACCGCAATCTCGCTCACACACTAAAGGATCTCATCGTAATTCGAATGGTTAGTCACGCGAACAGAAAAAAAAATCATAACGTAAACTAAACAGTACTTCTAATGAAACGTAAATTGTTGTTCAACGGAAACCGAAAGTCTTCCTCGTGAATTTCTGATGCTGTGGATGGAAACCACCCCGAACATCCACGGTCTCTGTCTAGGATTGGCTGAGAGCTACAGCTCCCCAGGTCACACAGGATTATCCTAATCCTTCACTGTTGAGTTGGTTTGTGTTGTGGTTGTTATTGCTCTTTACGAAAGCAATTTTATTCGTCGGAACCGACAGCCCTTTTCGTCTTTCGCTGCCGGGGGCTCTGCTTGGGGGAAACCTTACCGGACTTTGGTGAGTTTTCTGGTGAGAAAGAATTGAGATTAATATATCGTAACATATGCTGAAACTAAGCAACTCAGCATTGAATACTCACGGATCTTTTTGAGCGTTTCAGCAGGGATCCAATCGTAGTCCACATCCTTAGTGTTGGTGGTACCAGTCTCAACAGTTTTCCTCATCGCAGGCGATCGCTTGCGTTTTCCGTACGATCCGAGGAACTGCTGGCCCAATACGAGTAGCAGCACCACAACGGCAGCCAGGAACACATACAGGAAGAAGGTTTCTCCATCGAATACTAGATCAACTTCGATGATGGAAACGGTTTCATTGAAGACAGCCTCGGAGAACTGATTTCCGCTGGCGTCACGGTAGTTCAGAGCAATGTTCAAACCGAATGGACGTCCGGCGAAAGATTCCGATGGCAGGAATGAGTACGAAACAGTGGCTTCGTGACCTGGTTTAATCTCACGGTTGTACGCGATGGCCGAGAAGTTCTGGATGAAATAATTGAAATCCATTGGGTAGCGGAATGATGCCTCAACGGTTTCTACGATAAAGTCATCGCTTCCCTTGTTGGCAAATCCAACTAGGAATTCCACTGGGTTACCAGCAGGCAGTTCAAGTTGGGATCCAGCAGAGTGCAGTGGTCGTGTGAACAGTAGGAACGTGTCAGCATCAGGCGATTTTGTCGTCTCTGGTTCATCTTCTGCCTCCGGCTCATCGGCTTGCGACAACGAAGCGTCATCGGATTCAACCTCTACATCCAATTCCTCTTCCAACTCATCCTCGGTAGCGTAGGCTGTTAGCCGAGACCCTGTCAATAAAATACACCAAAAATTATCAGATGCCACGTCGAGGTGAAAGTGTTCCAAAATAGGAATTGCTTTGGTAATCACATCCTTAACCTACCGCTGTCTACGGTGAGTAAAACCGCTGGAAGCACCAACAAAGCAAAGATAAGTAGATTCTTCATTTTTGAAAACGTTTACTATTTCAAAATATCACTAATTCTACACAGCTTTCCACCTCCGAAGTCCGCTGAGTTTTAGCCCTGTCTGAAGGAGGCTGTTGTACGGGAACACACCAGTGAGAAAATGAACGAACAACCAACAAAGCCGACTCCGCAACGAATGAAGATTTAGCTGAAAACGTCAGTTCACGTGGAACCGAAATGACAAATCAGCAGCGCGTTGACAAGCTGATGAAACAACAGTTGCTCGCGAGGGGTTACTCGAGCAAGAATTGTTTCATCAAAAATGAAATTCACTAAATGTTTTGTGAAATATTTCGTTATGCAATCGAGAATTTTTTCACGAACTGAAACATTTGCCACGATACCAAACCACTTCAGAACGATTTGATTTGGTCGTTAAATAATAAAACTAAACTTAAAACCCATCGTAAAAGCTTAGAGGCGAATGAACTGCAATGTTTAAAGCCTCTTTAATCCAACATCATCATCATCGTAAATGCATCTCGATGAAAATGTGGAACATACTTCGCCTCTACGTTACGTTACATATTTTCAACATTTTACATTACAAATTGAAATATTTCCAGAGACATGGTAGTAGTTTTTTTGTGCTTTTTTTTAATCAGGTGCGGAATTTTGCAATTTGAAACATAAGCAGTTACCATTCCCTCTTAAATTTTTGAGATATTTGAGACAATTGTTATCGTGAAAAATTCCGAAAAAATAAGAATTGAATAACAGCATGGCTGATTCAAATGCCATTCAGCTTCATCATTTATAATGTGTGGTCTTCTTCCTGAATAAATAGAAAATTGCAAACACAAAAATGGTCATATTCACCCTTATTCCGGAAAACGATCGGGTTGAAACTACCACGATGTTGTAACCCGCACGAAATCGACTTGTGAAGTCTGTCCGAGATTCAAACATTCTAAAACCCATCTAGGATATAAACCCAATCGACATATGCAAAAGTGGCTCCGATGCCTTGAGACGGAACAAAATTGTTTGTGATAGTGATTTTATATTATTGATAAAGGTCTAGCGGAAATACTTGGTAAATTATTTAAAAAAAACAGTTAAGTTAGTGAGACAAATACGTGTTCAAAGTATTTAAATAACGCCAAGTAATAATCTCCATTCATACTTCAACAATTTCAAACTACATAGGGCGCTTGCTGCACATACATGCAGAGCATCTGTTGCGCAAACACCATTTGTTTAAATTCGTAGCGTAGCATAGAATAATCAATCTTCTTCCATTGATATGGATCATAGCCATAACAGAAAATTCTATTTTTCTCCGTATATATGGCTTTGACGCTGAAAGTAAATATTTTTATGTGAAGAGACATATATTCGCATGTTATTAATGTAGTATAGCTCGTAATTTCTACAACTATTTCGCTAAAATAATTATTTAAACAAAGCTCAATCTTGTCGATCCATATAAATCCTATGCAGCGATCTCTTTAGCCTGCCCAACAGATCACTAATACATATGCACGCTGCAAGCGCCCTATTGGGACATGTTAATGTGGTAGAGAGTTAAGGTGAAGGTGGAACGAAGCCAGCAGGGGCAGCCGTGGCAGTATTCCGAGCACTGCAATACAATTTTCTTAACCAATGTTAAAGTTGCTAAAACTTACACTATAGACCCATTAAACGTCAAAAAAATTATTGTATTGATATCAACATAACTTTATTTTATTGACTTTCATTACATGCAACGCTATGACTATGACTAAGCCCGAGTTTTCCGACGGTTTTCACTATAAATTGCGGCGGCAGATGAAAATTTACTCTAATCGATTAATCTTGTAATTAATCGATTAATCGAGTTTCACTGTTTCGCAATTTTTTTTGTTTTTCTGGCGAGGGGTGAGGAAGGGAGATGATAGAATATATTATATTGAATGGCAAACTCTAGAATACGCGTGACCACAGTGCAAGTCGAAGGAAATTTGGAAGAAATGAGCACCATTGTTGCAGCCATTTGTGGCTTCCTTCCACCTTCACCTTAATAGCTTCACAAATACGGATGAATTATGTTGACGTTTAAACTATTTTATAAAGACGTTGAGGTACGGCAAGACGAAAGGGTTCAGATTTTTTTTATGTAATTACTTACGTTGGTTTGGTTACTAGGATTGGGCGATCTCTGATCGATTTTTAGAAGATCGATCTTTTCCATTCCGATTTCTGATTTTTTGGATCGATCTTAAGCTTGTACTGTAACCAGTTGCGCATAGGATCACTGAACCTGATGTCGACATCAATTACAGGCGAAAGAAATGATGCCAAAATCAAGAATCGGCTTCGACTAAATGACAGAAGGATGGCACGATTGGTTTTAATGGGATCATTGACAGCTGAGTTCTAGATGGCATTGTTCTGGGCGGTTGTTGAATTTCTAATAATGCTTTTTCAATTAATTTATTTAATAAAACGACTGCCTGGCGGCACAAGATGAATGCCGTGTGGATATGGACTTCGTGCTGAGGAACAAAACCAAATGCTTTTGATGTTTGAAAAGAAATACGAAATTTGTATTCCCTGTTTAAAGAAACGACGGCATTCATATAGCATAAGCAGATAAATCGAAATAAAAGCTTTTAGTTTTTCAAAGGCATAGATTCGGCCATGATCGATTCTTTGGTACCGATTAAATCAGTGGATTGATCCCTATGCCGTTTGGAAAATCGATTCGACAAGATCGATCTTTTTATAAAGATCGCCCAATCCTAATTGTTACATTTGATTTCGTCGAAATAGGTATTTGAAGCAGTAATATATACACAGTTGTCGTTGAAAATAGTAACCTAGTAATCTCCGATGGTTGCTTATTATGTATTTCGCGTTTCATGTTGCCAAATAGCATGAACGAGACGGCCAATCGACAGGCCAATTTCACGATATAACACGTTCACCTAACTTACTTTTGAATAAAATCACTGTAATGTGCGCAGTATGGCATCTTGTTGAATCCATATATCATTGATATTAAAATCTTCCAAATCTGGCAAAAAATGTCTTCTAACATGTCACAATAGCGTAATCCATTGACACGACGGTCGTTCTTATCGACGAAGAAATACGGTCGTTTGAAGACGAAAGTTGTGAATCATTCATTCTGAGAGGACGCATAGTATGAAACGTTCACAGGTGTTTTGGGAATACACTAGGCTGAAAATTTGCCTGCTAACAAAAAAACTTTCTGCAATATTTGCAAGACTAGAGAAGATTTTCTAAAACGCTACAAAAAACCTGTTTTTGGAACTTCTTTTAAATCAATGGCAAAAATTGAAATATTTTTTTTCTTGGTCGAAGAAATAAATAATAATAATTTGTTCCAAATTTAATGAAGTTTTCAAAACTGCCTTTCAATTTACGATACAATAACTATTCATAATCAAAGATAAAGTGATAATTTTTCATTGAAACAGAAATATCTCTGTATAGAAACGTTCTACAGGAATATTCTAGGAACTAAATAAAAGTTTGTCTGGTTGATAAGATTAGTTCATAAAATCATAGAACAACCAGAAAAAAATAGATTTTCATATTTCTTCTCAATATTGTTGTCCACTGCACCTACACGCACAAATAGAAGTATACACATACGGTATTTCAAAATTTCTGTAAGTTGGAGCTTTAATATGATATATATCCTATCTGTATGCGTTGATTTTTCACGAAGTTACAGCATATCAAAAATAATTTAAAATTTTCGAGTTTGCACTCTGTTCCTCTAATTTGTTTTGTCGAATGCATAATACACAAAAATGCTCAACTGAGAACCCTGAGTTCTAGAACTCACAATCCGTCGCTTGGTTAGCGCACGCGCATCCAATGCGGCTAAGAGGACCTCCATTTTGACAACAATTGAAAACACAAATAAAAATGCATGGATTCTTAATATGGTGACTAAAAAAATTGTATTTATTAGAAAATTGGTCATATTTGTCAATTATTTCTTTGAGTGCAATATTATAAACTGATGCAGTAATTTACTTATAATGTGACTTGCCGAGGCACCACTCAGTGTCGCAGTAGAGGCGATTTTCACCTGTAATTGGACATTGGCGATGAGAGTGGTACAGTCCCCTTTATTCCGCGCGGCGAATGAGGTGAGATGGCTCAAGTCACTGCATTCCCGTAGGCGAATAGCGGACTATAGTTTGTCACTAGGTGAGATTTGAAGTCGTGTCCTCATATGTTATCGACTCGGGTATCAAAAAATAGCTGAAAAGTAAGATAGCTTCCACAATGAAGCGAGAAACTTTGCTATCTCACATCACTCGCCGCGTGGAATAAGGGGGAGTGTTGACGTATGGTGGCGACTTTCAATGTGAGGCCATAATTTGGGCCCCGAACTCGATGTTTAAAAAAATGTGCAATTAGAGGTAAAATTGTCCAAATAAACGTGTCGCATAACAGGTCTCTCCAATTAGCTAACTGTCGCATTAAATGTAAATTACTGTGTTTTTGAAAACCACTGTCGGACTATTATCGTGCAACGGGCTCTCGGTTTATTACCAATATTATTTCGCCACGATGGATTCCTTTCACACAAGGCGTCTCTATATACACCAGGTGAAACAATCATATGAATTGCACTTTCAGCCATATTGGAATTGCTGTCGGTATTGTTTACAAACAGCATCAGAACGCTGCCGGCGGCTCTCTACAAACTGCTACGACGCTTCGAACGATGCCTACTATGTTCGGCTTTTGCGAATTTATGTGAAAAAGAAGGGATATTCTGTAGAATTTCATTCTCATTTCCACTACTCTCGCATGTGAAAATGCAAAAATGGCGTATCCTAGCAATAACAAAACAAACAACCCCCGCTCCACAAACCGTAATCCCCTTCTTGTTGAAGTGATTATGTTGCTTCACCTGTTATACATTGATTTAAGCGCCTTGCTTTCACAAATCGAATTCGCCCACGCGTCTGTCATTTTACAAGATCTGTCATTTCTTCTCGCAAAAGGAAAAATTTACACTCGCTTCTGCTATTTTTGCAGCTGTTCAGTGCAAAGCAAGCAGGCTTCCCAGTTTTCCCTTATCCGGCAATTTGCCCGTTCCTGATTGGCACAACTATCGAACTTGTTACTCCCCCCATTAGTTTCCTGTGAACAGACCGACGGCCGCCGACAGAATGTCCGCAATTTCCGCTAGCGAAAAGCCGCAGATGCAGCAGATCGATCTCAACACACTTAACCTGCAGCAACTGACACAATTGAAGAATCAGCTCGATCAGGTAGGGAATTCAGTGTGGGTGGGTTGGAGGTGAGATAACCATTCTTCCATTCCTGTAGGAATTGACGATGTTTCAAGAATCCCTGCAGACATTGAAGATGGCCCGTGTCAAATATTCCGGCTCTAAGGAGGCGCTGGAGCAGTTCAAACCCGACTGGAATGAGAAGCAGATTCTAGTGCCACTGACGGGGTAAGGCTTCATATGTGCCTTTCGCTATGAATCGATTTGATAGAATCTCTTTTCAGGAGCATGTATGTCCCAGGGACGATAAAAGATGCGGAAAACGTGATTATCGATATTGGAACTGGTTACTATGTGGAGAATGTGAGAAACACAAACATCGCAAGTGTTCGAACAGTTATTGTAAAGCTATTAATATTTTCAGGATTTGGAGAGCGCAAAAAGTTTCTTTAAACGTCGGGTGGACTTCGTCCAAGAGCAAATGGAAAAGATTGAAGTGTTGGGCATGGAGAAGTCCAAAATCAGGGATGCAATTCGGGAGGTTATGGAAATTAAGCTTCTTCAGTTCGAGAAAGAATTGCAGAAAAAACGGGAAGGAGCCTAGAAGAAATAGATGCTTATATTTTATCTGTAACTTACTTCGTCCAAACCAAAATAATTTCAACTGTTTCTATTGAAAGCAAACTACAGTGGTCACAGTACCCTTTCTGGAATCTGATTTAGCAAAGTTTAAGTTTGCTTTTTCGTCAAATTAACTTTCACACTATGTTCTTTTTCGACTAGAATATGCATTTAACAACAAAACCAATAAAGGAGACAATTCGGATAAGCAGGCATTTTTATGACATATATAGAGAACAATGAACAATTGTATGGTTCAGTGTTTTTTTCCTGCATAAAATGATCCTACAATACCTTCTTAAAGAACACAAGATTACGTTTTACTACCAACAAAAGACCAAACACAGATCGATCTTTCTCATCAGCATAAATGAATAAACAATAGGAAATTATTCAGATTTTTGAATAACTAGCGCCTCGGGGAAGAATAAATTACTCAAGCGCTCAACGTCGCATTTAGCTCGCCTGCCGTGAGCAATTCCTTGATGATGTCCAACCCACCGATAAGCTCTCCCTTTACGTAAACCTGCGGATACGTTGGCCAATCGGAATACGTTTTCAAGCCCTGTCGCACCTCCTCGTCAGTGAGAATGTCAAAGGTATCATAAGCGACTCTGCAAAAAAAAAACACGGCACAAATTCAAGGATTTAAATATCTCAAAATGCAATATCAATATCGATGGCTTACCCAGTTTCGTTCATGATCGCAATAAGCTGTTTAGAAAATCCACAGCGGGGCGCATCACGATCTCCCTTCATAAAGATCATCACGTTGGCTCGGTTTATCAGGGCCTTCAGTCGATTCTCAAAGCTACCATCGGAAGAAGCTTCTGGAGTACCGGCATACTTTCGACATTTCGTCGTTAGCGCAGCAATGTCCACTCCATCGATACGATCCACCGCCGTTCCGGCTTTGAAGAATATCACCGTTGGGACGGCATCAATCTGATGCTTGAGGGAAACTTCGGACAGTTCTTCCGCCGGTACGTCCAAAAACTGCATCCCACCGAATGTGGCCTGCTTCGCCAGCTCGGACATAACCGAGAGTATCTGCTTGCACTGGTCGGCCCATTCAGCCGAGAACAGGGCAACTGTTACGGAGGACGAACTGCAAACGGCAATATAAACGTGTTTTTCTTTTAACTAACTCAAAATTGAACGGGTCACCTTAACAATTTAGAGTACTGCTCTGCGCTGGACACTTTGGTAACAGCCATCTTTTGCGTTGAACTACTGATATTCCCTATTGCAAAAAATTATTCTCACAGAATGTACGCAAATCTCCGGTGCTGTCCCAAAATAATGACGCAAAAACAACTAACAGATAGATAGAAAATTCGAGGTAGATTAGGATTAAGGAGACACCAGAGCGGCAGTTCACGGTCGTACAAAAGCAGTTGTCAATCTCTAGAGTTGACCAAGGCGCCTAGAAGTATATCCAAAGGTGGGCCAATATGCTAAAACCGCTCTGCAGCCATCTTGGAAGTCTACTGTGTTTTGTTTGTAAACAAAACACAATACGCTTGTGCCCAAGCTCACTCGTGATCAGTCTGTCTCTTTCACGCTTCAAGCAAATCATTCCCCTTCTGCTTTCTTCCGTACAATTTTGATATACCGCTCCCCTAACCTACTTAGTGACGAAACGGCTTCACCTAGTACCATAGACCATAGACCCGTCTTGGAGTTGACTTCTTGACATAGTCGATGCTCAGGGATGCCAGATATGAAGATAATTTGCTTGTTCCAACGTTAATAGAATAACTGTATTACATCGCTTGTGTCAAAGAAAAAGAAGCTACAGTAAGTTACATTTAATGCGACATTTAGCTAATTGGACAGACCTGTAATGCGACACGTTGATTTGGACATTTTTCAACATGTATCAACCCTGTTTCATCTTTGACATCGTTGTCCATTGTTGGAGAAATAATGTTTTCTGATGGTTCACCGAGGTAATTACTTTCTATTGTGCATGCTGTGGGGGAGTTACCTACATTCAAGTTCATATCAGCATTTTCATCACACCCGAATGATTCGCCTGCTGGATTTATGTTTGCTGAGATGTTCAGCTGAGCGTCGATTTCTTGTTGTAGTGGCGTTAGTTGCTTTATTGTATTGGGATCATCACCAGTGGCTTTAAATTATCGCTTGTTGTGTGCTAGTGTTTTCTTTACCTCTCCCCTAATATCAACCCAAACCGATGTAACGACGAAGTTTGGTGTAGTATAGTAATAAAAAAGAAAATTGCTGACAAAAGTAACGTACTAATGTACGCAGCAACTTTTCCTTAACCGGGATTCTATTTAAAGTGCCTCCACAAAACAAATCAGTATCAGTAGTAGACATTGCTCGAGGATGCCTACTTCTGATAGTGATTCATTTTTTTCTTCATTTGCCCATTCATTTTCAGTCACTGAAATATGCGCTGGAAATAAGTTCTGCAATGATTCTGGATTGAACACTCACTTGTATAGACTATTCTGGCAGTACCGTAAAACAAATACTGATCAAAACGAATGAACAAATCAAAACAAACAACAAAAGCAACAATCAAACCAAAACAAACTGCTATGACAGTTGTACCGATAGCATTTCCCGGTATCTATAATACCAAAATAGGGCTAACGAGCGAAATTCTTATCGCCTCGATTTCTATCATAGGGCCCTAAATATATTTAATTGTTTTGTATTTCTTTTCAGATTCTTATTTCAAACTTACATTCATAGTTCTCACTAATCCTTTCTTCTTTTCTTTCAAGAAAGCTATGACACTCGTGATTTCAGTACAGCTATAAATTTTCCAGGTTTCAACATATGTTTAAAAAAAACGAACCATTTTTCGAACCAGTTGCATATAACCACAACTTCATCGCGACTCTTCACAAATGTTCCAATTATTCCAATCAACCAATTAAATTTTAACTCTACGCGTTCCAATTCACGTAAACAGCAATCTAATTTATTTTCAGCCATAAAAATCTATGTGCTATGCAGATACACCAAATAGACATCGGAAAATTTGTTGATGAATTAGGCTGTTTTCAGTGGGATCAAATCTTGTTTCTTGGCGAAGTATCCTTTGTAAATAGAGAGATCATGTGCAACCGATTCAGATTACGATTACAGGACAAAAGGTGATATCATACAGTACTTGCACTCGTTTGGAATAATTCCACTCTTCTTAACGGCTTAATGTCCATTTTACAGCCCAATAGAAGTTGTTTATGGATTTAATAGTAAATATTCGAGGAAAAACTTCAAATAGAGTAATAATACCCCACTATCGCGTGCTTTTCAAGCCAAACTTACAAAATGTCGCTCATAAGACTGAAGAAATCCGTGCAAGAACGTCAGTACTTAACCCTTAGCGAATGAATGCGGTCATACATGCGGCATGCAACGTGATCTGGAGCATTCCTTTCCGAGCATTCCGTTATATAATAAAGCAAAGAAATAAAACACTTAATTTCCTCAAGTCCGTCGACCACGTCGTGCACTCATTTCAATGGATCCAGCATTTGAGGCTGGATCATCTACCGAGCACTAAGAAAGCGATAATGTCTTGGTATCACTTGTTGTCTTAGAGTTCAAGTTAGCTGGCAATAATATGATATATTTTCTTACTATTCCGCAAGATTCATCGCTTCCCTCGGTATTTCCAATGTCATCACTATCATGTCTGTTATGTATGCACTTGTCTAACTTCCAACCTGAGTGTACACGAGCTGTCAGTTAAAGACAGAATAACGAAATCGCAAGTCGCGTACTTTTATCGCTCGATTAATAATTATTATTTGTAATGAATACAAGTAAATAAACGTTAAATTTATATGTTATTCTAACCGTTTTATTACTACGATTCGGGAAACCACCCACATATGCAACAATGTCACTTGACCTCCGTACAAACAGTAAAATATTTGATATTTTTTGACAGAAGTTTGAAGTTTGGTTTGATATTTGTAAAAACACTATTTTCTTTGCCACTGTTCAATTTTCAACAGTGGCAAACCATGTCAAACATCATACATGGAAAATCGAGTGAAATTTTTTAGGTAACCTAACCATATCCAAACAGGTTCGAAGTCCGTACTACCTATTTGGTAAGATATTGCACATTAAAATGTATCGTGAATGATAGATGGGACCCCAGCAAACATTAAATCGTATAATTTTGAACGTGCCAAGTCTTACAAGAAATCCGAATAAATCATAATCGCATATAATATCAATCAAAGTATGTATCGTGTATATTTGAAATCGCAAAAAATGTAAAAACTCGATTTTAAATACCATTATCAAATTAAGTCGCAATTCGGTATAATAAACATCAATTTTATGATGCACATTGTCGTAAAATATATTTAATCCGCATCATCCCAGCAAACATTAAATCGCATAACAAGCGTATATATAACATCATATGCCCTAAAATTTGGTTGGCATATAATGCGCCTAACTGGCATATGCATGCAAAAGTGGAGGCCATATACATACATGGCAAATGCTTACCGAATTTGTTTGGATGAATATGCAACTTTGACCGGCTATAATAGCGACTTTTACCATACTAATATACGATTTATTACAGACATAGAAAAAAAAACAAATGGCGCAAAATATTTTCGTGAAATGTTTATTATAGCCGCCATTTTTATATGAGTATTTATGTTTGTAGAAATAATAATTGTTTGATTGACTTGTGTTGGGAGTGGAATATGAATGTTTAAAATGACACAGATTGATATGGGTTCGAACTCCGGTCGTCTGGATTATCATGCACCAGATATCTCGCGCGGCTATCTGCAATTTAATTCAACAGCGGTTAAAATTTCGAGTGCATCAGCATTTCATTGACATTTCAATATGATGTAATATATCCTTTATTAGGATCTAATATGATTTACTGTTTCATGATTTTCTTCAGCATGCAACACGATTTTCTACAGTACTGAATCGATTTAAATTATACGCTTCTACGACACACAAACTGCATGCATATGCCGACACGCCTCCACTTTTGCATGCATATGCCAGCTAGGCGCATTATATGCCAACCAAATTTTAGGGCATATGATGTTATATATACGCTTGTTATGCGATTTAATGTTTGCTGGGACGTTTAGATTTAGTTTACATCAATAAAAATCAGAATCTGTTTCCATAAAGCTGTAATTGAAAAAAAGATTCGTTCGATACACATCTTTTTGTTGAATAAGGAATCGAAATGTCCTATATATCAGGATTACAAACCGTTGATATATGCAGTTCACCGTTGCAATTAAGAGGTCAGTGTTCTTACTGCGAAAGAAAAGGACTTTCAGTCGCATTGTATTGTTTTTAGTAGCGGGGCTCATCCGGAAGCTCCCGAATCGTTGCTTACTTCACTCTGTCTCAAGCTGTCAACTGAAAACTGTCAACCCTGGTCCGATCGTTGTCATCGTTCGCTCTTTCGCCGTGTTTTGTTGCTAGAAGCCGCACGTGTGTTCCGCAAATTTTTCACAAAAAACCATGGATAAGTCCGTTGTGTTGGCTCGCGTTATCAAGGTTCTCGGCCGTACCGGTTCCCAGGGCCAGTGTACCCAGGTGAAGGTTGAATTCATCAGCGAACAGAACCGCCAGATCATCCGCAATGTGAAGGGTCCAGTCCGCGAAGGTGACATCCTGACGCTGCTGGAGTCCGAACGTGAAGCCAGAAGATTGCGATAAGATGGGACCGGAGGGAGAGCGCGATTCTGTTTAGGATTAAGCTTGGAGAGGATTTGCATCGCTTGTTTCCGATGCTGGACGACGTCAAATGGTAAGGAGGCGAGAGATGGTTTGAAGAGAAATTGCTAATTGTGATTTTTCTGTTGCAGGTTGATTTCAAATTATCAACAAATCCTTGGCCTCGAAATCAAATAGAAAAATGCAAATCTTTATTAATAAACGGGAACGAATGTGAATTCAATTCAAATGTGTTGATATTGTTATGATGACATTTTTTTTCTGACAATATTTAATGAAGACCGTTTAATAGATTGTTAGCAGACAAATATTTAGAAGCTGTTAGCTTGTGTCTACTACAGATAATTGTTTGCCAGTCGCTTCGGATTACTATCACGGGTTTAAGAGTGTTGTGTTTGATCTTTTATTGACAAGAAGAGCTGATTTACATTGTTCAACATTTTTACTTGGAGCGAGTTTCTGATTCCGAAATTTCTGCTTTAAAATGTTCTTCAATCAACTTTTGACACCGCCATACCTCTTTCAACTTGTTCACTTTGGCGTTATACAAAGATCCTTTTCCACTTCCTTTCCCATCCAGCATCTTGCAAATTGCATCCCCAAGGGTGGCGATATCATCCGGTTTTCCTTGCAGCAGCAGTTGTCCCTTTCCACTGTCATCGCCATTAGTCAGGAAGAAGAAACAATCTGGTTGCTTTGCGTTTCTCAGAAAAGTATTAATAAAATCTGAACTTGCTCCATCCAATCGATGAAGGCAGTAAAATCGTGGTTTGTCACTCAATGCAGTGAACTTTTCCGCCTCTTGGAAAGCCAGTTCTGCAATAAGTTTCTTTGAAGTTTTCTGGACTGCCTTGACTGTTGTTTGAAGTTTCTTAATGAGATCCACGTGTGACGAGGGTCCACCGTTTAGAAGATTGTTAAACTGTATCTCCCTTTCGTAGCATTCGTTCAATTTTCGTAAAATTCTGTTCCCGACAATGAAATGTACCAAACATTTGTTCTTGGCTTTTTCGACGCCCAATAACTTGATTGCCTGAAGTTGAGCTAAGTTCTTGACATGCGTTCCACAGCACATGTTGCTTTCGATTCCATCTATGGTTACAACGCGCAATGGGCCGCTGACATCGTCCGGAAGGCCACGGGTTCGCAACGCCCCCGTCTTCAGTGCAGGATCATCTGGTTGATAAACCTTCACCGAGACGGCGGTGCAATCAACAACAAGTTGGTTGCAAATATTTTCCACCGTCTCCATTTGCTCCTTCGTTACGTCCTTCGTGTCCAGGTCTACGTACGAATCCTCCGTTCCAAGCCACCAGGACTTAGTGGAGAAACCAAATTCCCGGTCGAAGATAGCCGTAATCAGATGCTGCCCCGAGTGCTGCTGCATATGATCAAATCGACGCTCCCAGTCAAGTTTTTGGTGCACAAGCTCACCAGCCTGCAAGGGCACTTGATCTACTTCCACAAAATGGATTGCTTCTGCACCTTTCCGGACAACATTCTTCACTTCGTGATCGTTCAGCCAGCCGTGATCCGAAGGTTGGCCACCACCCTCTGGGAAGAGTATGGTATCCTTTAGGATAATTTCGAAGCCATTGTTCGCTTTGGTACACGACACCACTTTGGCTGTATAATGCTTGAGGAAACTATCCTCCTGGCACTTGAAAACCATCTTTGCGAATGGCTTGCTGTGTACTTACGAGAACTGTACACTAGAAAATGTAGGCGGTTACGAAACTTGATTTCCAGCAAGCTTATCTTACGATCGGGAAGGAAATGGAAAAATGAACATTTTTCTGAAATTCTATATTTAGTATTATGTCTTTAATCTTTTTCTCCTCCATAATAGAACGAGATTTCAACTTGAAACTTACATCGTTCACAAAATTCACTAATGACTGTAGATATTTACATTCATAGCAAGGCGTGTACTATAGGTGGACCGCAATGTCAAAATTGCTGTTCAGCCATTGCTCGTGAAAAAACAAATTTGTTTACAAAACAAGTCGTATCTTTTGGTGACAAATGCATTCGTTGGCAAAATAGCTGCTCACGCTTTATTGTCGATACATAACAGTGCAGAAGGATGTTTTAGTATATCTTTTCGCCTTTCTTTCCAAGCAAAATGTACTTCTGTTTGGCTCCCATCGGCGGGGAAATGAGTACTATCAGCTTACGGCGATGGTGACAAAAAATAACGCTGAATGTGGCTCTACTGATTTCGCTCAGGGAGGAGGAGAATGCTGTGCATATACCGGGAAGGAGATCCGGGCCATTACAAGTAATTGGCTAGAGCAAAAGGAGGTTGTGCACTATATTCCACGAATATATATTTGCTTATTTTTTCCTTCAATTATTTTCCTTATCGAGTTGACATTGAAATCATAACCACACACCCAAACAAAAAGTAAATAATTCTGAAAGTTACGTCTCGCTACTCGTCTCACGTCATGTCCTGAAAGTGTCAAGAACGAAACACCTATAGTTCAGCATCTTGATTCATAGGAACCAAAAAAAATGGAACTCCGACGCGTATACGCAAATGTCATTCACGTTTTCAAAACAAACAAAAATCTCGCTCGAGTCGTTTTCTGTTTGTTTTGCATGTCAAACTATCGTCCCCTATTCGTGTAAATGTCCAAACGCCGGAATCTGCTCGATTCCGCTGAGAAGCGTAAGATTCTGTAAATTTTGCAGCACCATTCCGCTCATCACTATCGTGATCTTTTTCAGGACGCTCGCTCCAAAATGTAGCCGTTGCTCGTGGCCGACTGAAAGGAGCTCTCCAGCATATCGTCACCCACACGGACGACGATGAATCGAACTCGGACGATCCCAGCACCAGCCTGCCTTCGAAACGTTCCAAACCAACGCTCCCGGATGCGATTCCCATTCCTCACCAGTCGTACATTATGAAGCTGTTTGATCGTAGCGTCGATTTGGCCCGTTTCGACGGATCTAGCCCGTTGTATCCGATCTGTCGGGCCTGGATGCAGAATCAACCCCGGCTCAATCCGGGCAGGTTATCGCGGATGCCTGTGCCGGTTAAACGCGAGCATAATCCAGAAATGGTTGAACAGTACAGAAACCGTGAGCTGAAGGAAATCTGGTCCATGCCAAAGCCGGAACCGGCTGCCATCGAACGAATCCCGTCACCTTTGGAGTGCCAAAAAGTGGCTTCGAAGGATCGAATCGATCTGGAAGCGGAGCCCGTGCCGAAGGCTATTCTAATGGCGGAACATAAGCTGCGGTGGGCTGAAATACGCCGCAAGCGGCAGTTGCATGCGGAATGTGTAGGGCAGCGGTATGCGGCCAGCTTCGAACTGTTGGTTGAAATGCTGCGCGAGACGACGTGATTGAGATATCTGTAATTTCAATAGGTTTATTCGATAGATGTTTTAAATATGTAATCTACTGTATTCTGAATGTTCTTGCACGAGAAAATGCAGAAGACTTTTATTTCAACTCGTATATATATATATATATATATATATATATATATATATATATATATATATATATATATATATATATATATATATATATATATATATATATATATATATATATATAATAAATCCATAATAACAAATGGTCTGAGTGATGAAAACATATGCTCGAGGAAAAATATCAATGAAACCAAAAGATATATGAAACTTATTCCATTTTGTTATGTTTTTTAAATTTTGGCACTGAGAAAAGAGTATCGATTGATCAATTTTAAAACTGTTTGATGCTTTTCTGAAAACAAAAACATGTCTTCTCATCTGACATCAATGATCATACCGAGAAAAACTGACTGAAGTCTCACCGGTCTACCAAATAAAACATTTCAATGAAACTCGTATACTGGAATGGGATATTTTGCTCGTCTCGACAGTGACTGAAGCCAAGACAAGAAGAGACGAATTGCTCGTCTCGTTTTCTGGAATAGGGCCCATAATGTAATGATTGAGTTATGTCAAATTAGATATGTTTGTGCGAATAAAAACATGAACAGAATTTACCGGACAACTGAAATTACCTAATCAGGTCCCTGTTGCATAATCAGTCTCATAATACGAGGAATATTCAGAAACAAGTGTTAGTAAAATCGCTAAACATCTAAAAAAGTATTTTTTCAAAAAAATCAATTACAGGCTTTCAAGGTACTTCCCTTCCGATACCATACACGATTCCCAGCGAGTTTTCCACTTTTGGAAGGTCGGATAAAAGAAGTTTTCTCCGAGCTTCTTGAAAATCACCTCCGATGCTTTTTTAGTATATATTGTAAAGCTAGGTCGCATAAAATCACAAATGTACTGTTACCAAATTAACAGATTATCCTATCAGAACCAAAGCACTGACCAAAAGCGCATAGTAGCAATTTCAAACAACGTTTCGGGAAGTCATTCACCACCAAGTTGCATTGTTCTATCGATTCTCTCTCTTTGTTCAATTTCAAACGCTTATTGCTCAGTCCTTTCATGATGGGTTGATGAAATTTTTGCGTCAATCGATTTCGGCACTCCATAACAATTTTTATATCGAAGAAAATGATATATGTCATAAAACTAACTATCGAACAATTGAAAAATCTCAACCCCTATCCTAACGGAGATACCCACTTCTGATTGGTCGAAATTGACGACACATACGGCGGTTCCCTAACAGAGACATCTAAACCAAGCTGCCTGGAGGAAATCGGTAATGGAAATGCATGAAAGTAGGGGTAGTTTATGTTCCTACCGAAATGTGTTCTCTAACAGAGACATCTACACCAAGCTGCCTGGGGGAAATCAACATTGCAAATATATGCAAATCGTGGGCATTTTTATATTGCAAGTAAGGTGATACGATTGATTTTAGCAAATAAAATTTAAATTTAGAACTTTAATGTTGGTTGCTTCGTGAAATTTCATATCAATGACTGATCGTGTATTGTGAAAAATTTAGCACAAGTGTAAAATTGTATGTGGTAGCAGTTATGTTAAAAATGACTTGAAATATGAAACGATTTATTTCAATTTTCATAAATAAAAACCAAGATGTGTTCCCGCTCGAGAACGGGTCGTTTGGTTGAGGCTGTCTGCTTTGTTGTATTCATTTTCACCCAAGGAAAATTTATGCGGCGAGAAAAATTGGAAAAGTGACGAAACATTAGAAAAAGTGATTTCCTATATGCTCTACATTTAGTATTAGTTGTTAGTCCAATTAAAATCCGCATTGGGTTGAATAAATAAACAGAAAGTACAAATTATAAAAGAAATTGAACTTTTCCATTTCAAATATGATATTAAAGTAACATGTTTTTACTGATGAGAAAAACTGATAATTGTGTTCGGTATTGGTAATTATCTTATGTTACAAATGCGAGTTTTGTTTTCTTTATTTCATTCATACATAACCCAGGAGGCATCTCGTCTAGGATCACAATGGGAGGTTTTCATCATATCTCGTTCCACTTCGGTATCTTTTATCCGATACGCACCATCCAACGACTGTTTATCATCCTTCTATCATCATCACTCGGTAAACACCCTGTGAAGTGAACAAACAATTCCCATTAACTGAACAAAACGGCCCTTTTCAGGGCCACCAAATCATTATCAAAGAGTTTAACGATGTAATTCTTCAAACGTATCCTAAATCAACAGATAGCCTTATGGAATCCTACGTCAACTATGCGGTCGTGTCTCGGACACAACCCTTCTGTGGCTTTTTAATCACCGATAATAGAAACCTAATTGCAAAGTATTTTCAGTGTTTCAATGTCGGAGTGTGAAAAACACAAACGTTCGACGTTTTCCTCCGTCCCTCTTCGACCATGTGCGGCAAATCCGACATTCGCCTTTGTTTTGATTCGGTAATCAGCAATTATCAGAAGCTGTTCGTGCGCTAATACTCCAAGTGTGCAAATTTCTTGGTCACGTTTCTCCGCCAATGGCCCTTTCGTGGATACGTACGGCCAAACCAAAGCATCTCCTAACCGTCGCACTCAAACAACCCGCCGCTTGCCGCACGTTCCAAATGACGGCACGACAGCGCTCGGAGAAGGCCCTAGAGCAGATGAAGGAGACCAATCCGTACTTCGAGAAGTACGCAAGCAAAATTGCCGCTGCGCAGCAAAGTTCACCCGAACAATTCCTAGCGCGGCTTGAGAGTGTGGAGAAGGACAAGCCCAAGTCGGGCCCATTGGAAGAAAAGCGGGACTATTCGGAATTGCTAAACCCGAAAGCACCGCTGCGCGAAGGCAAATCTAGTGAAGATGCAGTGCATAGGAAATTGAGCGATATAATGAAGATAGATCTCGTCGAACAACGCACCGCAGAGGAAATCAAGGAGATTTGGTTGAAGTATCATATCGGAAAAGAGGTTGTATGCGCTGTAATACCTGTGGATCAGTACGATTTGATGATGGAACGGGCTAAGAAGTATCCGATGTTTATTTTACCGATTCCTAGGAGCCAGGGATATGAATTTATTGTGTTGCAATTTTTCGCCAATACCGTTCATTTCACCCCGCTGATCAATTACCAGGTTCGGTTGAGGTGATTTAAATTATGATTGTTTTGAATTTGCCTGTTTTCTCTTCAGGTCCATAACGTAAATGCACCAGAATGTTTGAATCTGGCATTGTACACGGAGCTGCGCGATAAAGGGATCATACTGATGCGAGGAGAGTACGATCCCAAAGTGATAGGGGGCCAGGAAGCTCAATGTTTAGTCAACCAGTTGCAGATGTTCTACAGTCAGCAAAACGAAATGAAGCTGGCTCTACTGGAAACATTTACAAATAATCCGGATAAATTTAAACACATGGATGTGATAGAGGAGTTGAACAACTTGAAAATTGGCGCTTGAGCGGATCACATTTTATTGTCGACTAGGAAAATATATCCCGAAAACCAATAGTTTGGTTTGTTTGATCCTTCTGAGTCATGAGGAAAGACTCATCGGAACATAGGTTGTATTTCTTAATTTCTCGTTCAGTCGGCGGGAACAACCCGATGGAGTCATCCATCTTGGTGCCATCGAGGAATGAAAAATCGCTTCCGCATTGTGATTCTCGTTGAGAAATGAATGTAAATGAGCTATCTTCAGTTGGAGCAAAGTCGAAGTCAAATTCGTTTACTTTACAGCACTGTTTGGATCTCATTTTATTCCCAAGCCCCCTTAGTTCTTCTCTCAGTGTTTGATTCATATTTCTGGTTGGCGAAGGGGGTGAAGCAGTCTAAAGGGTGAAAAAATTTATTCTAGGTGTGAATTTTCAGTAACTCATTATCTTACCAATAGTGGATTGACTGAGGGTCTTCTAACAATTTGTCGTTGGGATGAGTCGAATTTAAATTCGGTTGTCCGGACTAATCGGGTCGATTCATTAAATTTTGGAGTGTTGTTAGCATCAAACAATGGCGAGAGAACTCCGGGTTTAGCTGGTTGATAATTTGCATTGCTATAGAACGAATGATCTATCCAGCTACTTCGTTCGGCAATGTTGTTTCGCAAGAGCCCAAAGTCTGTAGGTTTATTATGTTGGACACTTTGCTGCAATTCGTAAAGGTTTCGATCCAGTGGTACATTGTCACTATCACAAATGGCCGCATTGAACTTCTCCACTGCCGTTGCTACTGCTTCAATAAATTCTTCAGCATTTTCTTTCCTGCTTAGCAGCGATCGTTGCGCCAACTCATCCGGATCGGACATGATGGGAGAGCAAAATTCAATTGGATCCCCATCGAACGGAGTGGAAGTGGCTGGTGGAATGAACTTCGACCCCACACTAACTATCGTTCGGTCACAAACGCTGGCCGTTTCAAACGGCAGCTTCAGCGCTTCTCTTCCCGAGAAGAAATCTTGCGACAAATTCAAAAATTCCTCCTCTTTTCGCTTTTGCTTGTTTTGTTGATCGAGCAAATTTTGCTCGATCTTTGCCCGCTTCCTTACCTCAATCCATCGGGTGAGACTATGGACGGGAGCCCCCGGGCTTGTTTCAGTCCTTACAAATTGATTTGTATTCTCGTGGCGTTTGAATCGAGCGAAGCACGCATCCCGGAGACCACCGGCATCTCTCCGGGAATCCGGCTTGGGGTGTGGCTTCGCGAGAAAATCACTCACGGTTTTTGAGTGGTTGCTGATTCCCTGAGTCTTGTGGAAGTTGTGAAGAACCTGTTGCAGGAAAAGACTATTGTTGCCATCTTTCTCAATGGGGAAGCACTGTAACGGTCGCTGGATCGGCTTTGGTAGCACCTTCGGAATGGTTGTATGTTTAGGCTGGTTCTGATCCAGGAAGTTTTGAAACAACTGTCTCACGTAAGAACACTGGTTCACCTTACGTTTGGCCGTAGATCTTCGTGGGGCCATGTCATCATTTTTCCCCAAGTTTAGGATTCAAATTGACAGTTGATGCGGGGTGCGTTCATAGGTTATTTAAAAAAATTCATTTTCACAGTTTTGTTATTTATCAGCCCCGTCCTAGGGAGCCATGCTTTTGATGCCAACATTTCGAGAGATGTATGTGGGTAGCAAGGATGGAAAACAAGGGAGCATGATGAGATTTACGATTAATCGCAAACTGCATAGAACAGAGAAGTCGAAATAAATCAAGCTCTTAACATTGAAAATTAATTTCATTCTTTGGAAGAACTTAACAATTTTGGCGACGAGGAGAAGTTCTTGCCATTTTCCGGAAGCAACGTCAAGCTTGTTCCTGTTCCTATTCAAGTTCAAATTCCGTTCCGCTTCTGAAGCCCTCAAACCGTCACGAATTCAAGAATGGCCGACGCAGATTCGAAGCAAGCGATTCTCCGGCTGACTGATCTCATCGCAAACCAGCAGCAGCAGATTGCAGCTCTCCAGCAGGGTAACGCCAATCAAGTTGGAAGCGAGAAGATCATCGAGTCACTCTCAACGGGAATCGACGAGTTTCAGTACGATCCAGACGGCGGCATCTTCTTCGATTCGTGGTATGTTCGATACGAGGACGTGTTCAAGGAGGACGGAAAGCATTTGGATGACAAAGCAAAGGTCAGGCTACTTCTGCGGAAAATCGGCACGCAATTCCACGAACGCTACGTGAACAGTGTTTTGCCGAGTCATCCGCGGGATTTTTCATTCGAAGACACCGTCAAGAAGCTGAAGAAACTTTTTGGACGCCAAAAGTCACTCTTCAACGCGCGCTACCAGTGTCTTCAATACGTGAAAAATGAAGTCGACGATTTTTCATCTTACGCAGCATCGGTGAACAAGCACTGCGAAGCGTTCCAGATCGAAAAGCTATCCAGCGACCAATTCAAGACGCTCAGGTTCGTATGCGGTCTCCAGTCACCACGCGATTCGGATATCCGGACCAGGCTGATCGGGAAGTTGGAAGCTGAAGAAAACGCGCCGCCCGCCGACGGTGCCAACCTCAAGCTTGAAAACCTGGTTGAGGAGTGCAACCGCATCATCAACCTTAAGCAAGACACGCAAATGATCGAGAAAGGTTGTACGGACAAGTCTAAAGTCAACGCAATCTCTCGTCATCGTACTTCAAACGGAAAGGAGAAGAAGTCACCAAAAACACCTTGCTGGTTCTGTGGGGATCTTCATTATGTCAAGGAGTGCCCCTACCAGACACACACATGTTCAAAGTGTAAACGGAAGGGCCACAAGGAAGGGTACTGCTCCTCATCCGAGAAGAAGCCGACAAAGCAGATTGACAAACCCAAACCTAAGGACATCGTCAAGTCTAAAGGTATTGCGGTTAAGCGAGTCAATCTGAAAGCAAAGCGGAAGTTCGTGAAAATCGACATCAACGGTGTACCAGCAAAGTTGCAGCTCGATTGTGCATCTGACATCACCATCATCTCCAAACGAACTTGGACATCGGTGGGTAAGCCTGTCATCGAGACAACTGATGTCGCTGCTGTGAGCGCCTCGGGTGACGGCATCGACATCGTAGGTGAATTCAACGCTGAAATCACCATCCAAGACGTGACGAAAGTGGGTCGCATTTTCGTTACAAACAATCCGGATCTCAACGTTCTGGGAATTGAAACGATCGATCAGTTCGATCTCTGGTCGGTTCCGTTCAGTTCATTAGTCAACTCAATCCAACAAAACTCAATAGCAACAATGCAGAAGCTGCAAGCGAAGTTCCCTGAAGTGTTCCAACCAACCCTCGGATGCTGCACCAAAGCTAAGGTAACGCTCTACCCGAAGCCAGATGCACGACCTGTGTACTGCCCCAAGCGACCGGTTGCCTACGCTGCCCTTCCGAAGGTTGATGCTGAGCTGCAGAGACTTCAAGACAACGGCATCATCTCGCCAGTCCAGTTTTCTGATTGGGCTGCACCTATCGTCGTGGTTCGTAAATCTGATGTCTCCGTTCGCATTTGTGGTGACTATTCCACAGGTCTCAACAATGCACTAGAATCAGATCGCCATCCACTGCCTCATCCGGACGATATCTTCGGTGAACTCGCCGGTTGCCGTTTCTTCTCCTGTATCGATCTTTCGGATGCCTATCTCCAGGTCGAAGTTGAAGAAGCTTCTCGGAAACTGCTAACGATAAACACACACAAAGGTCTGTTCCTGTACAACCGATTGCCACCCGGAGTCAAATCCGCACCAGGTGCATTCCAGAGGATCATCGACAGTATGCTAGCCGGAATTCCTGGAGTGAAACCGTACCTGGATGACATTCTAATTGCTGGAAAGACCCAAGAAGAGCACGATCGTAGTTTGAATGATGTGCTCCAACGTATTCGTGAGTATGGATTCCATCTGCGCATCGAGAAGTGCCGTTTTTCACTTCCGCAGATCAAGTTTTTGGGTCACATCGTCGACAAGGATGGTCTCCGCCCGGATCCAACCAAAACAAGAGCAATCTCTGAGATGTCAGCACCAACGAATTTGTCGCAACTGCGTTCATACCTGGGTGCGATTAACTATTATGGACGGTTCGTTGGACAGATGAAGGAACTCCGAGCGCCGCTGGACTGTCTACTGAAGAAAGACGCTGCTTGGAAGTGGACTGCCGATTGTCAAAAGTCGTTCGATCGGTTCAAATCCATTCTGGTCTCCAATCTCTTGCTGACACACTTTGATCCTAACAAGGAAATTATCGTGGCTGGAGACGCTTCCAAGAATGGGCTGGGCGCCGTCATCCTACACCTTTTCTCCGACGGGTCTGTCAAGGCTATCGCTCATGCTTCAAGGTCACTCACTCCTGCGGAAGAAAATTATGGTCAAATTGAAAAGGAAGCGCTCGCGTTGGTGTTTGCAGTAACACGCTTCCACAAAATGATTTTCGGTCACAAATTCGTGCTGCAAACTGACCACAAGCCACTCCTCAAGATTTTTGGCAGCAAAAAAGGAATCCCCGTCTACACAGCCAATCGACTTCAGCGTTGGGCACTAACGATGTTGCTTTACGACTTTGATATCCAGTTCATCCCAACAGCAAGTTTCGGACACGCTGACTTGTTATCACGTCTAATGAGCAGCCACAACAAGCCTGACGAGGAGTACGTGATCGCTGCTCTCCAAACGGAAACCGACGTAAAGTCAATTCTCGAAGATTCCATCTCCAACTTACCTGTCACGTCAGAAATGATCGCCAAGGCAACTCAAGACGACCCAGTGCTTCAAGAGGTTATCACCTTCATCAGCAATGGCTGGCCTAACAGAGCAAGCGATATCCGCACTCCAGCTGTTCATCCGTTTTTCTCAAGACGCGAGGGTCTTCAAGTTAGCCAGGACTGCGTCATGTTCTGCGATCGAGTCGTGGTCCCTGAACGGTTCCGCAAACGCATCATCCGACAACTCCACCGTGGACACCCTGGAATCGATAGGATGAAGTCACTCGCCAGAAGCTTTGTATACTGGCCCAACATCGACGATGACGTTGAATCGTTCGTGCGTCAATGTTGTTCCTGTGCCACTGCTGCGAAATCACCTCGTAAAACTACTCTTGCGTCCTGGCCGATACCAACAAAACCGTGGGACAGAGTTCATATCGACTACGCTGGTCCAGTTGATGGTTACTACTACCTTGTGGTAGTTGACGCCTATTCGAAGTGGCCAGAAATCTTTAGAACGCGAACCACAACAACCACGGTGACGCTGGAGATTCTACAAGAAACAATCGCAAGATATGGCAACCCGCATAGTCTTGTGTCCGATAACGGTACCCAGTTCGTTAGTAGCCGTTTCAAGCAATTCTGCAAAGAAAATGGTATCCAGCACCTGACGACAGCCCCGTACCATCCCCAATCCAATGGACAAGCCGAACGTTTCGTTGATACTCTCAAAAGAGGACTGAAGAAACTTGTCGAAGGGGAGAAGGCAGTAATGTTCCAGGATCTGCAGACGTTTCTATCGGTTTACCGGTCAACACCAAACAGAAGCATAGATGGTAAGACGCCAGCTGATCTATTTCTAGGTCGACCGCTACGAACGACACTGGATCTGCTGAAGCCGTGTCCTCCAAGTCCAACGCTGGTCAACGAAAAGCAAAATTCCCAGTTCAACAGACGACACGGTGCGATGAAACGAACCTTTGATGCTGAAGAAATGGTCTTTGCCCAGGTTCATTATCGTAACACAACAAAGTGGGTTCCAGGTCAAATCATCGAGCGCAAGGGTAACGTAAACTACACCGTGTTGCTCGAGAACGGACGACTCATTCGAGCACACACAAACCAACTTCGACAACGATATGGAAGCAATGCCGATGCTGATTCTACACCTGAAAATCAACTTCCTTTGGCACTACTGATCGATGAATTCAATCTTCAAGATATGAAACCTCCGGGTCCAGTAGTTCCTCCAAAAGAAGATGAGCAACCGATTCCTGATGATGAGCCGATGCCTGTCGATGGTGAACAAGAAGTTGTTGAAGACGACGTTAACGACGATGAATCTGATGTTCCTATTGAAGACTCTCCACAACCCATCAGGCCAGAAGGAAGACTTCGTAGGCTCCCAGCATGGCTTGCACCGTACGATATTTTCTAAAAAAGGAAGATGTACCATTGGCATACGCAAAATCATACCGTTAGGTAGGCCATGATTTGTAGCCATGGTACGACAGTAACAAAATGAAAAAAGTGATAGTTTAGTTCCAACCACCAAACAGAGAAGTCGAAATAAATCAAGCTCTTAACATTGAAAATTAATTTCATTCTTTGGAAGAACTTAACACCAACATATCTCTTAGCTCCAAATTTCGGAGTGAAAATCAGAATCAGTTGAACGAATTATTCTATTTATTATTATTATTGCATAAGGGTCGGACTACGGGGTTTAAGCATTTAAATAATTGAATTCAATGATTCTCATTGAATTTTTCAAAATTTAGAACTGATTCTAGGCATGCTGAATTGAAAGAGAGCATTGCAATTTAAAATTGTTGTAGGTGGCGACACCATGAATAAAATTAAATAAATCATTCGTTTGGCATTTGACGTAACGGTGCTGGTGGAAGCATTGACTGCATGTGTGAATTGGTGGAGACGTTCACGGAACGTAGACGTTCTTCTCCGTAACGTGCTATGTGAATCGCACAATACACGTCACGTTCACGTCCCGTCACGTCACGATACGTCAATGATTCTACCATGCAATTCTCATGAAAACATTCACATACACCAGCAACGTAACGACCCGTCAGCATACGTTCAACGAAAACGACCGGCAGGGTTTGTAGAAAAGAATAATTGACGGAGACGGACGGCTCGTTTGGTTTTTGTCTGGGCTTTGTGTCTCGGCTTTTGTTTTGATTTGGTTATACAGTAATTTACATCTACATCGACATTAAGCTAATTGAACAGATCTATGATGCAACACGTTTAATTAGACATTTTTACCTCTAGTTGGACATTTTTGTAAACATTGAGTTCGGGGCCCAAATTATGGCCCCACATTGATAGTCGCCACCAGTCGCAAATGTCCAATTACTGGTCAAAACCGACTCCAATGCGACACTGAGTGGTACCTCAGCATATCGCTTTATAAGTAACTTACTGTACTTTTTATGCCAACATATCTCATAGTTCCAAATTTCGGAGTGAAAATCATTCGCGACTAGTTGAAAGAATTATTCTATTTATTATTATTATTGCATAAGGGTCGGACTACGGGGTTTAAGCATTGAAATAATTGAATTCAATGATTCTCATTGAATTTTTCAAAATTTAGAACTGATTCTAGGCATACTGATTTGAAAGAGGACATTGCAATTTAAAATTCTTGTAGATGGCGACACCATGAATAAAATTAAATAAATCATTCGTTTGGCATTTGACGTGACGGTGCTGGTGGAAGCATTGACTGCATGTGTGAATTGGTGGAGACGTTCACGGAACGTAGACGTTCTTCTCCGTAATGTGCTATGTGAATCGCACATTACGATTCTCGCTCTCTCGTCCGGGCGTTCAATTTTCCTCTCCGAGCGCGTTTACTCCGATGAAACTATGTGAGGAAAAAATGCGTTACAGCAGATAGGACGACATTAATATTTAATGTTCCACAGAGGATTTCTCAGATGGTTATTAGAGGCGAATGAACTGAAAAGTTTAAAGCCTCTTTAATCCAACATCATCATCATTCTCAGATGGTGTTTAAATTCATCCACAAGAGACTACAAACAGTAATCCCCCTCAAATCACTAATTTTATGAGTTAATGTAAATGCGTTATTGGCCAATGCTTATACGATATCGAACACGTGGTCTTGCGAGATATATTTTTCCGCCAGCCCAAATACAGAACACCTCTTTTCGGGCCCGAGTAAACTTGTGGCTAGAAAAGACCATAATTACCTTGAATTAATCAAAAACATAATTTATTTTTAGGATTGTGGAACTCTACATAATTTGTATGCAGATAGACTATCCACAATTTGTGGGGGGAATACTCATACAACTCAAATAGGTAATGATTATCTGCTATCACAAAGCTGAGAATTTTTTTGACGTTTTGTTTTACAACTGATTCATTCAAAAGCTTTATTTTAAAATGTGTTCTTATCCTGAGACTGGCTCACCATATTGCACTGCTACTAAAACCGTAGGCTAACCTCAAAGATATTTTTTTATCCATTTTCGGCGAATAATTAATAGAGTGTCGTGTTATGAAACATCAGAACAATGGCAAAAACAACATCACGATCATATTGTGTTGGTTCGGTTATTCCAGAAGACATTGGAATATATTCCATCTGATCATGTTTAGGAAGGTTAACGACCTTCAAAGGATAAATTTATCTTGGGAACATTAAATTGATGTTCATGACTTCCAGTCGGACGTTTATCCGCTCTGATATTAATTGTGTGGTCCTCACAAAGCATATATTCCAATGCCAATAAATCTCCTGCCACATATGTCGGAAGTCCACGATATATGAATAACATATGTCCATACTAATTCATTACATTTATTTGCAACGAAAAATGTAACCACACAGAATTGAATTAATCAAACATGTGATCCGTTTTATCTACAAAATAAAAAAGGATCTTAAATTCCATTGAATTCGAAAAGTGTTTCGTGCAATCACTAATTGAATTATTATTAGAAAAAAATATTTGAAGAGAAATGTGAATGTTCAGAATTATTGGAATCTAAAAAACGATTTTGGGCGGGATGAGATTCGCCCAAATCTGCTGGTAATAAAATTAATCAATTGCATCCATTTCCCGTCCGCTGTTTATCGGGCGGGAGACGACAGCAAAATAAAATCGACACGAGACTAAGTCAGCCACTCACTGCGGACAGTGCAATAGAGAATTAAAAATCCTTCGACGAGTGTCGTAAGATTTCAGTTGATCGTCTCTTGTTACACTTTCCGATCAAGAACTCATCATCCGCTCTATGGGATGGGATTAATCGTTTGTGGCTTGCACTCACGAGTAGCCTTGAGTAGTAGAAGTAATGCTTCGAGAGTGCATACAGTGGGAATTCCTCTTTCATATTGCTTTTTTGAGATCTTGGTAGCTCACCGTTCCAATATTCTCTCTGTGTACATATGAAGGATAAAAGAGCATCGCCTGCTGGGGGTGATTTAAAAACATCCTACTAAAGGGATATACTTATTTATTGATCGTTGAATGTGATTTTTTACCATCACTGGTGGGTAGTGATCCTCGATATTCGTTCGATTAATCGATTAATCGAATCCCACAATCCAATCGACGAAAAAAACATCGACCTAACAACGACCGTAACGCTGTTACCTATTCACGATGACAACGATTAGGTATCGACATCTGGATACGGCATTAGTTTGTATGAGGCAAACTATTCTCTATCATATTAGTCGGCCCGAATCAGTTTATATTTGATAAAATTTGTAAGAAATTTTTTTCTTGGCATAATTTTTTCTACTTAAAGTACGTTGTCATGACCCTAATTTGAATTATTTTCTATAGACGTTCAGATATTCTCAAAAAAACTTGTCATTATAATATAAAATTATCTCAAAACATATTTATTATGACGTTTTTTCACCACTTGCAGGCAATGGTGATTTTCACTTACATAAAGTACTAATTTGATTAAGGAAAATTCATGTTCATTCATAATTTTCATTTTAAAAGTGTATTCATTCCTTCTGCAAATCCATACTGTCATGCCTATTCCCCAATATCGCCAACGCGGATAGTTCGTTAGTCGAAAATACTGAATAATTAAACAAACCAAATGGCATCACTGGTGGTTCTTTTTTCCACTCCGCTAAACTGTCATCTCAAACAAAAACAAATGGATCATACTACTGGTGAGTATGAAATATATTTCGGCTTTTTAATTATTAATTATTTTATCTTGTCTTATCAGCTATGAATACATTCGACTCGTTTGCTTCCATCAATCGGTAAGTGAGAAAGATGATTTCTCCCATCACCACAATGCGGATTTCCACTTCTATCACAGCAGCCAACAACATCCGTTTTCCTGCAGCAGTAACCTCCAACCCCTGTTGGCAATGCCGGGGGACAGCATTAACAGCAGCAGCAGCAGAATTTGACCATGGTATGGTATTGCGAAGAACTTTCCCCATTAGAGGTTCCGTGCTTCGCGCACATTCAAAAATCCTCTTCAGACACGAAAACTCAACGACAAGGAGGTATTTATCAACTTGCTCAGCTGAATTACCACCCGGAGGAACCCGAATGCACTGATTCCGTTGTATAGTAGAATGAAAATAGGCGAGGTAAGCGAACGTAATCGCATGATATTTTAATGTTCGCATTTTTATCCGGATCATACAACTGGTGAGTAGGAAATTCATTTCTACTTTTCACTTACTAATCATTTTATTTTGTTTCAGCTATGAATACATCCGACTCAATCAATCGGCGAATGAGAAAGATGATTTCCCTCATCACCACATTGCTTATTTCCACTTCTGTCACACCAGCCAACAGCATCAGCTTTCCCGCAGCAGTATCCTTTAAGTCCAGGGTGCTATTCCGGGGAACAGCATCAACAGCAACAGCAGCAGGACCTGGTCATCGATAGTATTTCGAGCAATTTTCCCCATCGGAGATCCCGTGCTTCACGCACATTGAAGAATCCTCCTCAGCCACATATCTGTGTCATCAAGGGCAAGGAGGTATTCATCAATGTACTCAGTCGGATTTGAATCGTCAATCCAGACAACCCGGATGCACCGATTCCATTATATACCTTATTTTTATTATAAATGGATTTTTATTATTTTTTTTTCAATAAAATGATTAAAATCGATCAATGTATTTCCTTTTCATTTTCACTAACACACCAATACAAACAAGCAGCAAGCAGTGCTGGAAGCAGCGCTGCAAGCAGGTCGACGCCTTGCACATGTTGGCGAAAAAGTGGCGTTAAGTTGTTCGATGAATGCATATGAAAGGTCGATAACTCGATTGCAAGGTGGCAGCATTTGAGGTCGATTGTTGACATTTCATCGACCCGATCTTGGCAGGCAAAACGGAATGTGGGATACTTCATAAAGAAATCGATTATTAATTGAACGAATACTGCGCAACCAATAATCGAAGCGAACGAATAATTTACATCGATTAATCGATCCAAACTCAGAGACAAAAAACGTACGGCCGCAGCAGTTTTATCCTGAAATTCAATCATTATATTTGAGCGTGAAGGATAATAATTGATTTTCAGGCGGAATGAACACTTTTTTGATTCCAGATGACTATTTATCAAATGAGAAATATCAGTCTAACTAATTATTCCTCTCAGTGTAACGATTAATCGATTATTTGGGGCGATTAATCGTTTCGAATAACAAACTGCTGAAAAGTATTCGATTAGCTGATGAACGATTAATTTCAAAAATCGGGGATCACTATATGTGGGTTTCAACCCATTTTGAACCTTATACCAGGGACAGACATACAGCTGTACTTGCGTTGTAAGAGTACAGCGTTGTACAGGTACCATCGTACCATGACAGACATACTTTGGTTGTACATTGTACCGTATGTCAAACTGACAATCAGATATTTTTCCAATTTCCATCACATATTTCAATGAAAAAGGTTTTTATTTAGTGTCTAAACTATCAAACACAACAAACAAGTTTCCAATCTGAGTTATTAACTTAAGAGAAAGTCAATGAAAAGAACGTTTGTCAAGTGATTTGATTCTGCTTATTCATGCTACCCACCACTAACCGTCTATGGCGCTGCGCACAGTACAACTGTAGCCATGTACAGCGGTAAAACAGGTCGGTACAGATACAGCGATTGTACCGAGTTGCTTTCATGGTTCTAGCGCTGTACATGGTGACAGACATACAATTTTCGAAGTACAACCACGGCAGTGGAACTTCATACAAATCACTCGTCGAAAAGTGTCTCCTTTTTCACTGCTTGTTTACATCGACGAATATATTTTTTTCCACTATGTTTCGTAGGAGAGTGTATGCATACTGACAGATTTCTACTACGAGGTGTTTAATGAAGGATGAAAGGTGGGAATGTTTATGTTTATATATGATTTATCGTACGATTTAATTGAATGCATAAAAGTTGTCAACAAAACTGGAGTTAAGCACATTTTTAAATTTGAACAAATGTTGATAAGAGATTCCCTGCAACACAAATGATGATGTTTATTGCGTGATTTGGTAACTGTATAAGTTGTTTGAAATGAAGGTTTAGTGTAATTATTTTATTTTGAGGATTATATTCACAAACATACAAGTATGATTAATATATATTGCATGTATATGATGCGCCTAGCCAGCCCATACATGCAAACGTGGAGGCGATATACATACATCCTAGAAAATAATAAATCATATAATTATCGTTTATATTACATCATATACCCCATATACATGTATATGGCCTCCAATTTCATATGAATATGCCAGTTATACACATTATACAAGTAATGTGTCTTAGATGTATGTATATCGCCTCCAATTTTAGATTTTTGACGTAGGACTACGTCTTACATTAAGGGTGCCAAATCAGAAAACAGGTCACTTTTTTATTAAATAAACTTAACGTTAATAACTATTTTTTGCTACGAACGGATTTAAACGTTTTGTATACCAATCGAATTGGAAATTTTTCAAAGATTTTTTTTGTTTGATATGCTATACATTACAATCCCATAGTCTGTATATGGTTTAAATTAATGAAAAATGGAAGCATTCTTATTTTTCCATACATTTGTTCTGTCCATTTATGTGCTTTCCCGAACAGAGCTGTCAATAACGGGTAACTTATGCAACCGCTAGAACAAAAATAACGAAGGTTGATAGCGAAAAGAAAAAAATTGCATAGTATGTAAGCTGTTGCTAGCGTATAAATATTGCATCTCCTCTGAGGAAAATTCTCAGAATATTTCTGTACCCGAAACAACAAAGGTCGCTTATTCTGCTCGTTTTGTGTTTAATGTATCCCTTCGAGCTGTGAACGTTAGTGAATATTTCACTTGAAGTGCATCTGGCATTGCAATTAACACAACCATCCGAGGCATGGCAAAGCAGGTGAAAAAAGAGAAGAGTACAAATGATTTTAGGTCGCTTCTAAACATCAGTGTTTGTTTTTTTTGTGTGTAGCTTGTTTTCATTGCGCAAGACATAGAACTTATAAATTTTGTTGACGGTATCGACCGAGAGTCGAGAAACGATTTTTCATAAACGGTCATTCTTGCGATGTTTCATTTTTAGCACTGCAACTGTATGCATCTGTTAGTTGCGTGTTTGATGCTTGTTGAATGGCGATACACTTCTTCTTATTTTTTTGAATTATAGACACTTGAAACTCAGAGAGTTTTTACACTTTTACAAAAAAGTTATTTATGAAATTTCGACGTATTCGCAAATAATATTCGAAATGATAAACCATCAAATTTCAAAAGAAAAAAAAATTAGTGGGTTATATCTATGATATAACCGCAAGGTTCACGTGGAACTACCTTAGCTTAGCAATCATTCGTTTGTATTGATTAAATTCTTGATTGAATGAAACAGTTTCCAAATTCAATTGAGTTCAATATATTTGCTCTGTGAGTGAAAAAAATGAACAAATGCCGTGTAAAGTCAATTCATTTATTGTGATTGATTGTTCTTCGTTACAAGTAAATTTAATGACGGACCTTTTACGTTTGGTATGATGACTAGAACAAAATATATGTACGGAAGAATTATCAAACGTTTGAAAAACCAGCTTAAGGCTGAAAATCTTTCCAATAAAGACAAAAAAAAATTATCAAACGATTATTTTATTTTACATTTCCCTCTGAAGTTTACATCCAAAAAGTGTACATACTTCTCGAATCTCGAATTTGCTTGAAACTGGGAAGTTCATTCGCTTCTAGTGTCTGCACGATTTTCCCAGGTTCCTAAGTTTAGAAGATCATGTTAGGACAGACATATTCCACTCTGCACAAAGGCAAGCGAGGACAAAAGTACTCGCAGTTTGCATTTATTTGCAGAGCCGATTTCCCCAGAAACCTCGGTTTTGAAGTCTGTGTTAGGGAAACACATTTCAATCGGAACAAAAATACCCCCGATTTGTATGAATTTGCAATGCCGATTTCCCCTAGGCTGCTTGGTTTTGATGGCTGTGTTAGGGAAACCGTAAATCGGGCCAATCAAAACGATGCAGTTAGGGCGTTTAGATAACGCCTAATATTTTACAGTTATTCAATTGTTTATCTAATGAAAAACAACATTTTGTTAGTTGCGATAGATGCGTAGAAATATTCCCTATCAAGTGATGCAAACATCTCTCCTATCCAGTACGAAATGTTCGAGCTATAAGCATTCGAAATCTTTCATTTTTTCCTGCATGTTCTGTGTTTAGGTTTTCATTTTACCCTCCATATATTCCGGTTAGACGTAGTCCCACGTCAAAAGATTTCGTAGTCCTACGTTCTAAGCGGTCGTGTCTCTGATACAACCCCTCGATTTTTTTTTACGATTTAATGTTTGCTGGGCAGGCCCGAAGGCAGTTTTAAATTGTTAAAATATGAATGAAATTTTTTACTTCATGTTATTTGGTTACTTGAAACATGTAGTACTGAATTTTATTTAACCATTTCTATATAAATTTAGCGATATTTCCACTAAAGCACAATAAACAATCAGGAATGAAGTATCCGAGTGCAACTCTTTCGTATCATATGTAAGAACTTTAATTGCCCTAGAATCATATTTCAGGTAGCCGTACGAGATACCTACTGATAATCCAAACAACCGGAGTTCAAATCCCATCGAAGCAATTTTATAAGCGTGGCCCCACTCATATCAAACATTTATATCCCTGAAAGTCAATTGATTAATTCCTATTTGTACAAACATAATGTTTATAAAGGTTCTATATACATACAAAAATGGTGATTCCCTGGGCCGAACATTTTACTTTAATATTTTCCGCCATTTTATGGCAGTGATGAATCGTATATTCGTATGACAACAGACTTATTATGTTATTAGGTATTGCCTAATAACCTTGCATGTAAGTTACATCTAATTCGACATTTAGTTAATTGGACAGACCTGTAATGGGATACAAATAATAGGACTTTTTCATCTCTAATTGGATATTTTGTAAACATCGAGTTTGGTACCCGAAGTATGGCCCCAGATTGGAAGTCGCCACAAGACGTCGACATTGTACCACTATTATTGTGAATGTCCAATTACAGGCCAATCACCTCTAATGCGACACTGAGTAGTGTCTCGGTATGTCGAGGATTAGAGGTAACTTACTGTATATGCTATTTGGGCGCATCATATACCACCTAAAATATCAGATATTCGATGCTCTATATACGATAGTTATACGATTTAATGTTTGCTGGGTTGGCATACTTGGCAGCTTGGTTTGTCAAGTTCATAATCTCATGTCTACAGTTTTGAGTTAAGTGCAATTGAATGACGAAGTTGAACTAATTTATTTTTGTCACTATGTTTATCAGAACTCAAAAGACCGGCAAACAGATAATCTTTCGTTCTTAAAAGTTAAAACAAAAGAAAAGACACTTAAACTTTCACTTTTCTCAAAACCGGAAATATTCTGACTTAAGAATAATTTTTAACTTAATATTCCAAACATACATGTATTTACAAGAATCTATAATAATTATCATAATTATCAAGAACGTTTTCCGCCATTCGTTTTTGGGTTGTCTGTAGTAAATCGTATATACGCATGACAATAGTCGTACTAGATGCATGTAGGAGTCGTATATTCATCCATCCAATCATCGTGAATACTGTTGCAAGTGGAAAATAAATGTGTGTTCATTGCTTATGACATTATGCATTATGACATAAATAACAACATAATACAGGAATTTAAATTTAATGCGACATGCCGAGGCATCACGCAGTGTCGCTTTGGAGGCGATTTTGGCCTGTAATTGAACATTGACGATGTGAGTGGTACAGTGTCGACGTCTGATGGCAACTTTAATGTGGCGCCATAATTTGGTCCCCGAACTCGATGTTTACAAAAATGTCCAATTAAACGTGTATGTGACACGTTTAATTGGACATTTTTGTAAAATAAGGTCTAAGGTCTGGTCTGTTCAATAATCTAAACGTCGCATTAAATGTAACTTACTGTATATAAACAATATTTATTCCCAGCTGTTTTGAGGCATCTCGCACAAATTGACAATATCATTCAGTTGTCAGTGCAAGTCGGTTCGATTTTTAGAGTGTAAAAAAAGTTCACTGTTTACATAAAAGCAATCTCGAATCGGTCCCACTTTTTTGCTTGAAGTTACTATCCCCTGGTACAACGGTAGTACAGCTGTATGTCTGTTAAGTATTACTGACAGCTGTATTAGCTGAGATCGAGATGGAAAATGAAAGGTGGGAAGATTTTTTAAATCTGTGACGTCACAGATTTTGTTTATGTATGTTACTTTTCTTATAATAGTCCACTACATAGGAAAAGTGTTCTTATTAAAAGTAAAAATAAGCAATGAAATGAACGAGCTAGTTTTTTTTTCCTAAATCAATGCTAGCGTCAAAAATCATAAGGGCCCGACATTTTAGCAGAAACTGAAATTTCAGTATTTTTGAAGTGTTCTAACATGATTTCAATTCAACTTTTTTCCTCGTTACGTCGACCAAAAACGTAAACGAACAAAGTCATAGTCACACAATCTTTTGTTCCTTTGACGGATAAACATTTGACAGTGCATAGGAAAAAGGTTGCAAGTTTTGACATAGGACTATGTTTTTGATTTCTATATAGGGGCTTCACTCTACGAAAAATGTAACGATTTATTAAGAGTTTTCAAACGCGTATTACTCAAAATGGTTATTGCGACATATGTTACGTTATATGAGGGGCTTAGAATGAAAGGGGTGTAAGTGATTAAATCGATTTCTCTACATCGACTTTCTCTTTTGGTCATAACTTAGCTGCAAATACACTCCCAGCTGTATTTGACAATGCGGAAGATAGGTCAGAACCTCGTCTATCGGATTCTATAGCAAACTCAAATTGGAACGTTTTTACAGTTGAGTTATTAACTGAAGAAAAAGTTGATGAAGAGAAATCGATCAAGTCACTTACACCCCTTGCATTCTAAGCCCCTCATATATCATTAGACAGGAAATTAATCCAGTTTTTTTTGCTTAAAACATGAACAGTGAATATCGTAAAAAAAGTTAACAATTTGACGGTTTAAAAGTTACAGGAGGGTTGTGTCCGAGACACGACCGCATAGTTGACGTAGGATTCCGTTGGGCTATCTGTTGATTTTGGATGTTTGAATAATTGCAGAGTTAAACTCTTTGATAATGATTTGGTGGGCCCGGAAAGAGCCGTTTTGTTTGGTTGTTGCGTATTTTTTGTTCACTCCACCAGTGTTTACCGAGTGATGATGACAGTGGGATGGTAAACAATCGTTGGTTGGTGCGTATCAGATAAAAGATAACGAGGAGAGAGATATGATGAAAATTACCCTCCGTGATCCTAGACGAGATGCCTCACATAATACTATATGTAGAGCATATGAGAAATCACTTTTTCTAATATTTCTTCACTTTTCCTATTTTGCTCGCCGTATAAACTTTCATTGTGTGAAAATGAACACAACAAAACAGATAGTTTAAACCAAACGACCCATTCTCGAACGGGAACACACCTTGATTTTTATTTATGAAAATTGAAAGAAATCGTTTCATATATCAAGTTATTTTTAACACAACTGCTACCATATACATTTTTACACTTACACTTGTGCTTAATTTTTCACAATACACGATCGGTCATTGATATGAAATTTCACGAAGCAACCAACATTAAAGTACCAAATTTAAATTTAATTTGCTAGAACTAATCATATCACTTACTTTACTTGCAATATAAAAATGTCCCTGGCTTGCATACATTTGCAATGCCGATTTACCCCGGGCAGCTTGGTTTTGATGGCTCTGCTGGGGAATACATTTCGGTAGGCATTCCTCCCCGACGCTACGAGCAATATGTTTGTCTAGATTCGGACGTTAGCTCACAATATGAGTTGATGCGTATAATGAGCTATTCTCCATTTACCGATAATAGGCATTTATCAGTTTTTGTATTGTATGTCGCCCAATCAATTCGCGCTCAATTCACATTATTATCGTGTAGGTCTTGCTATTAAAAATTTATGCAATTGTGGTCCAGGATATAGCGAGCATGTTGTTTGGTTGTGTAAAAATGCAATTAATGAATTTAACTGGCTGCTGATTTAGAAGATCGAAAGCGTATACTCACGTATATCAGATTATGATAGCTTGAGTAGTCGCGATCTTACCGGGCTATAAAGTTATTACAAACAATGGTTCGGACAACGTGGCAACGAAGGACATGATGCTATCTTTATCTTTAATATATTTTTGTAGTCATAGATTGATTTGACTCAGGCTTATATTTATGTAGGTCTTAACTATTTAGACTTGTGTTTAAAAAGGACACATTATGACTCTTTGTCTTCATCTGCATGATTGAATATACTTTTTAGTTTTCATGGCAAATGAACTTGAAAAATAAATTTAATTGACTCCGTATGACTTAGATTGAGACGAAAAGTTTTCCGCTTGCGTCTTAGTTTTAGACGACTGAAGTTTTTAGCACCCGAATTGTGAAAAAAGTAATTACAATTGCTGACAAAAGTCAAACTTCCATGAAGTTGCTCTAGAATACAAACATAGTAAACATCAGAATAGTATTTCTGAAATCAAAGATGAAATTAAATATCTTAGTTCGTAATATGTTCTGTTTTTTTCATAATGCAAAAAATATGATTTGGAAATCTGTAATTAGCTTCTGTATATCCTCTTTCAACGTTATTCGTTGACACATTCAATTTTACACCATTTGAGTAACTGACTGGTATGCCTGTTATGTGAACTTCCTATCTTCCTGGCTACTAACACAATCAAAGTTCAACACAACCAAAACCCGTGAATCTTCCCACCTTTTATTATTCATCTCGAGCTGAGATGCAGGCATTTTTTAGAATTCTTAAATGTTGGCATCATCCATGCCCCTGGGGAGTGACAGGTGCACAGTGGTCCCTCAGAAATTCTAGGTGGCATTAAATAGAAAAAATTAACGACAATGCCCGACCGAATTAATGATCTAGTTGTGTTCTAAAACCTTCGAGGCATCTAGTATCACATATGGCCACAGTGTCCGTGACGTTGCGATAACGACGTGGCAACGTAGTGTTTGATGCAGTGAACCAGTGTAGCGATAAACACGCAAGTTTTTCAATTTTTGCACAAGTGCTACAAAATACGTAAAAAGTAATGTGATGGTTTTCTGGATAGAGAAGTTTATGCTGATTTCGAATTTGTATTTCGTTTTTAGTTTAAAAAATTATGATGCTGTGAAATGAGTGTTTGAAAGTAAATACATTTTCTATATTGAATTTATACAAAAAATTCTCCAAATATATCCAAAGTTTTTCATAACCAAATATCTTCCTTAGGGTCCCCTCTACACCTTCCCTTTATGACTTCTGGCCACTGCGAAAATACATTTAGACACCCCCCACGTGTTTTTCCGAAAACTACAAATTATGCCCCCTCCCGTGCCTTTGCTTTGGGGTTCATAACCAAAATGACTCAAAAATAGATTCAGCACTTTCGAAAACCCCCGTACACCAAGTTTCAAGGCAATTCCATTCATTTTTCTATTTAATGCCACCTAGAATTTCTGAGGAACCATTGTGCGCCGTGAGTGCGTCGATCCTTGGGCGTAAGGTGTGTGCTCCTACCGAAAACGATTGGTTGGCGGCGAAAAGGGTACTGCGTTATCTCAAGTCGACGAAAGGGGCTAAGTTGTTGTACAAGAACGATACTGAAAGACTGCTAGGATTCTCCGATGCCAATTGGGCTGGCAACAGCAGCACTCGTCGGTCGACCACGGGATATGTCTTTCTCTATGCAGGAGGAGCAATTTCGTGGAGTAGCAGACACCAGCACTGCATCACGCTCAGTTCAAGGGAATCCGAGTACGTGGCGCTCAGAGAGGCCAGTCAAGGAGTTATTTGGTTGAGAAAGCTGCTTAGTGACATGGGTGAAACGCTGGACGGACCAACATGCATTATGGAAGACAACCAAGGATGTATCATGTTCGTTCAATCAGATCGAATCAGTCGTCACTCAAAACATATTGGAACGAAGGAGAGGTATGTTCGAGAGTTGTGTGACCAGGGGGCTGTGCGGCACCTGCTAACGAAGTCGCTTGGAACTACAAAACTCAGGAGCTATCAGAACTATTAGGACTGTCATCAACGAAGAACAGCGGCGGCAAATGGTGAGGAGAAATGTTGGAAAGTTCACCACATGCCGGCTGCATCCGTGCGACCCTCGAACCTCGAGTCTCAACTTAGACTACGAAGAGAAAAACAAACTATGAACCTTCGAGAAAAATCGCAATATTCCTTTTGTGTTTGGCATTCCTTTGTTACCAAGTAACCAAATCAGTTGAAATAAGAATGAGTCTATAAATTTCATTTTTATTGGTGTTCAATGTCCGATTTTGCCCAACACAACTGTCATAATTCCAGTTCCTTGTTTCGGCTGTGTCGAGTGTTGTTTCGACCGATTTTTGAAGAAAATTGATTGTTTCTCGGAAGTATTTTGTGTTTTTCGGATCCTGGTAAGTATTTATCATGTAAACAAGAAGTATGGAAGGTTTTAATTCTCGAATTCTAGTTGCAGTCAACGAAAAATGGGTTGCGTGCATTATTGCACGGAAACACAGCGGATGGTCATCCGCAAAATGTCCAAGGCAGGCAGCAGTCAACGCTAAATCACAGAGTGCATGGGATGATTCAAAACCTTCGTGTTTAATGCCCGCAAAAAATCCGTAGCGACTAGACGCCCTAAGAAAACGACTTCCAAGAAAAATTTTTCAAGGCCTCGAAAAAGACCCGGGACGAACAAAACTTGTCCGTGAGTTCCCGGACAGTGGGAGTGCTTCTCCTGGTACGGGATTGGCTCTCTGTACTGGGTGGATAAGATCATGGTTCCTAAGGGAATCTAAATCTCAAATCCTAAGGGATTAACCCTATAGAGAACCTCTGGAAGATCGTGAAAAGATCGGTGTACACGGAGAGGTCGAAGAATGAGCAGCAACTGTGGGATAGGATCCAAGCTTGTTGGTACGCCATCCCGGTACCCACTTGCCAGAAGCTGGTGAATTCAATGCCGAACCGGGTGCGTGATGTGATGCGTAACAAAGGTTACATGACCAAGTACTAACGTGCAACTGCCATACTTTCACGAGTTGTTTGGTTTACTTGTTGCACACCTTCAGAGAATTATTTTGTATTGGTTTCGGTCCCTGATATTTTCCTTCGGGAAACGCTTCAGAAATGCATAAATATATACGATTCGCAAACCATGAAGTTTGAGCTCTGTAAGAGATCATCTTGATTTACAAAAATACGAAATTTCACTCGGTGTGATAGTGATAGATTGTATCGACATCACGATTCGATTTACATAATAGGGTCCAATCTTTGAAAATAGGGTTGAAACAAGAGCTTCTAATTTCTCATAATTTGGTGTAGACTGCAAGGCGTTTCTCTGAGTGGTACAATGGGTCCTGTTATAGAAAATGAGGCGATAAGAATTTTGCTCGTTAGCCCTATTTTGCTATTAAGATACCGAGCAATTCGATAGCACCGAGCGAGTGAAAGCTATCGGTACAGCTTTCAGAATTTTTCGAGTTGATTGGTTTGCTTGTCGCATACATTCAGAGAATTATTTTGTTTTGTTTTGCGTCCCTGATATTTTCCTTTGAGAAAAATTTCAGAAATGCCTAAATATATGCAATCGCAACACATGAACTTCAAGTTTGGTACGAGATTATCTCGATTTATAAAATACGAGATTTTGTTCGGTGTTATAGTGATAGTGATTGTATTGAATCTTCGATTCCAATTATATAATATGTAAACGCGGCATTAATCTTGGAAATTTTATGTACATTTTATGTAACTGTTTCAACAACGGGGCACGAACTTCCGAGATGTCAACTCTGTTTCGCGGAGCTGGTGGAAGAAGGATATGTTCCGGATATAATCAAACACCGTTTGTGTCTCTCCTTGGTGAGAACTATTTGCTCAACTGTCTAAATGAATGTTTATTTGCCCCTTTTCGTTTGGTGGAAGATTTTATATAATTACTCGACCATTGCTGGAGCTTGTGATCTTTATATACAAAGCATGTTTATTTACACCGCCTAAACAATTGCTACAAGTATGAATAAGTTGATAAGATGAATTGTTAGTAAGTCTCCAATGTATGAATTGTTGTGTAATGTATCTTAATACACCTTAATCCCAAACTTTTTTCTTTTTTTCAAAGGCTTGTCAAATTTAAAAATTCAAATTTTTAGTGCCGAATCCATTGTTGGGTTGATCGTTGACGACGGGGTTCAATGTTCTGATTATCAGGAGCGTTTCATGGGTTATAGTGGTTACGTTAGTCCATCCTTCCGGGGTTTAGTTCAAAGCGTTTTGTTCATCTTGAAAGTGCTGAATTCTGCCAATCATCCTGTAATAGTTTCGCTAGAGAGTTATCGAAAAGTTGGGGAAAGAACAAATGTGCGATGTATGGGTTAGGATGATACACGGAAATTGTTCATTGACGTCAAGAAGTGGAATGTAAGATTACCTCTTGTTCGTCCTGGCCGTAGCCCGCTGGGTTGAGGAACCCTCGCTTGCCAAATCTGGAACAAACAGAACATATCGTGTATAGAGTATTTCTTACATTTAGTTCCTTGAGATCATTCATAGCGTGACCAATATACGACGCATTGATAAATGATTTCTGTGTATGGCAGAACTTAGGATATGTTGCTAACTTATGGTGCCCCTTGAAGCCCTCACCTTGGTCTAGCATCGGACGAATGGGCTCTATCGATTGCTTCTAGGATGAAATATCCGATTATTTTGTCTAGTCCCGAATGAATGCCATTAAAATTGGGGGGCATTTCACTGCGTGCCAACCTACAAGGAGAAACAGAGAGAAATAGACACACACTCACACAGAGAAAGAGTGGTTTTGTTGTATATTGCAAGGTGGAACTGAAAGAAGGGACGGATGGGGGTGCACTTCGGGCGTGGGTGTCAGAGGTGTGTAAACAGGATTGGAGAATCGGAGTCAAGGGGCTTGTGCTCTTATTGTGAGGTTGGCATGCAGGTTCCAATTATGGCAGTTCGGGTTTGGTGATTTAGTAATGATTGATCTGCGTCTAGAACAAGGTGACTAGGGAAGATTGTATATCGTTTATAGATTGACCTTAATTTTCTTCAATCTGCTTTATGTTAATATCATTCGTAAAGTTAATTATATTGTTTAATTCGAAGAAGCTCTTAGACAGCAGATTTTGCCTATAAATATTTAATAACGTTAGTCTTTCGCAGCACAATAAGTGCGAACGGTCATGGTTTTCAATTTTTAGACTCAGGGATGTTCTTGTTTTCTCGCCGTACTGTCCATTGAAATAAGATAAGATTTCATCTTGACACCGACGTTAATCTCTGTAGATCCTTGCAAACACACTACGGGGGCTAGCCTGAATAATATTATGAGTATAGCTCCGGGAACAACGTAGTTGCTATTGAAACTTTACTGTGATAAGAGCCCAGTTTACCGGGGTAACTCAATGTGATTATTTTACTATTCTTCGTTCCGATCCACATGTTGAAACATCCGCAAACGATACGACGCACTGGTGATGATGGCGGTCGCGTATTCACCGTTGAACCAATCATCGATAGTGGAAAGCAGCTGACAAATAGTATTGAGTCCAAAGCCTATACGTTTGATGAAGCGCTCGATATAGTTGGTAGGTTGGTTTTAGGTATTCAGGTCTGAACTGGGCACAATTTTTTTCAGGTGGAGCTTGTGAAAGGTTGTCGAGAAGATATTCTTGCGATCTTAGTGTGACATACACAAAAGTTAGCTACCTTCAGAGAAAACTGATCTCATAATTCGTGTATTCATATACCCAAACTAGTGTTGGCAGAAAACATTTAATCTTCGGCAGAAAAAATGCTTTTATTTTGTGTTGTTTTCTAAGAGTAAAAACATGAACGTGAATCTATATCTTTCTCGGTCTGGGCCGCGTATTTAGCGTAACTATGCGAGATTTAATGCGTGCTTATTTGAAATGTGTCTCTTGTTTCGCTCGCTCATACTGATCTTATATTGCTATAGCACAGGGACTCTCAAGCTATTTTGGGCAAGAGACACCTTTTCCAGAATGAAGTGACACCTTCGACCCCCAAAAACTTTGAGGTTGGTCAAGTGAGTACACTTGATATGATTTTCTTATCCATAAATATACATAAAACTCAGAAAATATCAAGTGTAATTAATAATTATAAATACAAGTTTCAACAATAATACTTTCCACTAAAATATTAGTTATTCTTATAACGAGTTGGTTCGCTTAACATCACTCATACAGTATCTTGTCGACCCTTGAGAAACTGATATCGACCCCAAGGGGGTCTTCTGTGTCTTCTGTCTCATTAGAAATTTTTTTGTAATCTTCAGAATGGATTCGATATTTAGTGGTCTCGGATTTTCAATGGCAAAAAATCCTACGGTTTGAATGGGCATTAAAGTCGTATTTACCGTTACCAGCAGATTATCACTGGTGTTGCTAATTATGATTCATGATGTTGGATGAATGTAGCAAACGTTTACTCGCGAGCCTGTTGTTTTGCAATACTGTTCAACAACAACTCACGAGTACATTCGCGAGTAATACCCACTTCATTGACATCCAACACATTCACGACTTTGTTTATTCGACCAGGCGGAACTGATTCAACTGACAATCAAAACTTTAAATAACATTGGTGGTGTTTGAAGAGTGCTGAATTTCGATCTTTATCATTAATGGTTTGAGAATACAAAGGGTACCGTGTGGGAGATGTCAATGAAGGTGATATTTACTCGCGAGTGTACTGGTGATGCGAAATTTCTTCCCACCGCTAACTGGAATCGAAACCGGGAACCTGGAATTTTGAGCTTGGAATCTGTATTGAAAATTTCTAGGAGTGTTTTCAACCTAGATTATGTATTTTGCACACTTTTCTGAAGATTATTTGTTAGAGGTAGTTGAGGTGCTCCCGTGGCCGAGTGGTTAGCGTCATAACTAACATGCCGGGTGTTCGGGTTCGATTCCCGTTCTGGTCGGGGGAATTTTTCGTCAAAGAAATTTCCTCCGACTTGCACTGCGATCACGCGTATTCTAGAGCTTGCCACTCAGAATGCATTCAAGGCGTGTTATTTGCATAGAAATCTCAACTAAGTACTAATAAAAATGACGCAAGTAATACTACGTTGAGACGGCGAAGTTCCTCTAGGAACGTTAGTGCCACTGAAGAAGAAGAAGAAGTTGAATTCAAGGATTCAGGTCCAGGTGAAGTCTTCTTCATGGCGTTGGTGGTTGACGTGACGGAAATAGATCGACGGCAACCAAACTGAAGAGAGGAAAAAAATAGGGGTTGTGTCAAGGACACGACCATATTGTTGACGTAAGACTATGAAATTTTGTTGGATGTAGCTCTTTCATAGAACGGTTTGGTGGCCTTGAGAGGTTTCGAGTTTCGCGACTTTTGAATTTTTGCGGGTTACGATATACAATTTTGGTTTTCTTGTGGCGTCTTGTTGGTACTGATGTCTCTCACTGACCAGTTCGTTCATTTTTGAATGTTTAGTTAATTTTTGACAACTGCTTTGCTTGTACATCATTGTTGCAAGGTTTAACAGGGGTTTAACACTCACTGAATACAACTGAAGGTTCCAATAACCCGAGGGAAAACCGTTATCATCGTCGCTTGGGCTTATTTCCCAGGAGACAACGTTGAAGTTCCTTCATTTGAAGTTGCTGCGCTGATCCAACACTGTAAACTAAATAACAAACAGTTCATCATAGAATGTGCGTGGAGGCGATCTGGCGTAGTGGTAACATCCATACCCCTCACGCTCAAGGTCACGAATTCAATTCTCACTCCCGACATTCTTTCAAAAATTGAAGTAGAAGTGACGAACCAGCCAAAATGTGTTGAAAGTCACTATAATAGAGAAAAAAAATCATAGAATGTGACGCCAATGCCCACCATCAATATTAGAGGTGCATGTTTACTCGAATATTTTATGTCAAATAATGTTAACATTTGTAATCAAGAAAACGACCCAACAACAACAAGCAGGTCTTGATCCAGCTGTTAGATATGATAAAAAATTGGCATGTGTTGAATGAAGAATCTTTATCTGATCATAAACATAAAATGTTGAATTATAGTTCTGGTGATCTGTTGATGGAGCAATTCAGAGATCCTAGAAAAACAAATTGGGATAGTTATCATCCCAAACTTCAGGAGAAAATTTTGATATCAGTGAAAATTATTTCTTCACTGAACAGCTTGAAATAGTTACATGAGAATTTGAAACCAATATTACTGAAAACTGTCAGAAAACTTCAAGTAAGGATGCATCTTGGTGGAACAAAAAAATTGAAAAGCTTAGAAAACTGTCTAGAAAACTCTTCAACAAAGCAAAAATTACCTCTTATTGGACAGATTACAAAAACTGTCTAACAGAATATAACAAAGAAATCCGTAAATCTAAAAGAAGCGATTGGAAGCTCATCTGTGAACAAGTAGAAAGTTTACCTGTTGTAGCAAGACTTCATAAAGCCTTTTCTAAGAATCACATCATCGGACTTGGTAGTCTGAAAAAATACAATCAATATACAACCGATTCCCAGAAAACACTCAGTATCATCCTGGAAACACACTTCCCAGGCTCAATCCAGTTGACATCCGAACACGCACAGGTCTTCAATACAGCTCAATCTTGTCCAATCAAAGACGAGAATAGAGCTAGGTCTTACAAACTCAAGGCTTAAATTAACTTAAAGCCCTTTTAATCTCCAGGACCAGATGGGATTTATCCGGTGCTTTTACAAAAAAGCAAGGATATCACTGTCCCCATTCTGACAGAGATGTTTAAGGTTAGTATGGTATTAAGCTACATACCTGTTAAATGGCGAGAAGTCCAGGTTATATCTATGCCCAAGGCTAGCAAACTTGACAGAACGACTCCCAATGCGTATAGACCAATTAGTCTTACATCTGTCATCTTGAAAATGATGGAAAAGATCACTCATCTCCATATCAAATCACCATATTTGAACAGGAGACCATTGAACAAATTTCAATTTGCCTACCAAGCAAATAAACCAATTGAAACAGCTCTTCACACGTTAATTTCACAAATAAAGAAGTCTTTTGGTGCTAAGAAATCTCACTTACAGCATTTCTTGATATTGAGGGAGCATTTGACAATGCATCCAGCAACTCTATAAATAAAGCTATGAAAACATGTAGTTTTGATAAGTGCATCTACAACTGGATACATGCCATGCTAACCAACCGACGAGTAACAGCTAAATTAGGAGGATCTATTCTAACAACGAAACCAACTAGAGGTGGCCCTCAAGGAGGAGTTCTGTCTTCTTTGTTGTGGGACCTAGTTGTCGACGATCTTCCTCATAACTTTGCTAATTTATGATACGAAGTCATTAGTTTTGCTGATGACATAATCATTTTAGTGAGGGGTAAATGTGAGTATACTATTTCCAATAGAATGCAAACAGCCCTTAACTACACACTCAAATCGTGCAACTTGGAAGGCCTAGTGTTAATCCTTCAAGAACAGTTCCATAATTCATTTACCAGAAAAAGAAAGTATAAGATTCCATCACGTAGATTGGCCCAGACAGAGAAAGATATATTCTCGTTCATGTTGTTCTTTATCCTCTTAGAAAACACTTTCCAACTTCGTTTTATGATGAGGTGTAATATTATCACGCTTCTATATAACAGCACTGGTAGCTATATAGATAGTGTGCTCGTGTGAGATAGCTTTGCATTCCAGCCGGCCTTTGTTCGATTCCCATTGACGTCGTATGAACTATTTTTTTGGCACAATCCCAAATCAAATGAGAAAAGAAAACAGAAAGAGATGTCTGCTCGCATACATACAAACTATTTTTAAGCTTTCAAAACAGCTCATTATTTGCCCATTGACCCTCCAGCACACGAAATGGCATCATTTCTGCCAAAGATGAAATGTTTACAGCCAACGCTAGTTTGGGTGTATATTCGGTAAACAGAGGGGTCTAAAACCGAGAATGACTTCAGTGTTCCCTTCAAAGTGATTGAATTCAATCGTAGCGAATGGGAAGAAGGTGGTCCTGAAACTCGTCCAAGATCACTCGTGTTTTTAACCGATGGGTCTAAGATTGGTAAATCTACGGGAGCTGGGATTACTGGACCAGGAATCGATTCCAAAGGGGCAGTGGCCTACTGTTTTTCGAGCAGAAATATAAGCTATTCTAACATGTACAAATATTTGCTTGGTTAGAAAATACAGGTATGCCAATATCTGTATCTTCTCAGATAGCCAGGCAGCTCTTAATACAGTAAAAGAATACACATGTCAGACAAAGCTAGTTTGGGAATGTATTCTATCCTTAAAACAACTAGCTGCTACTAACGAAGTTAATTTATACAGGATACATGGTCACTGCGGTATAGACGGTAATGAAAAAGCCGATCTCTTAGCAACATTGAGATCTTCAACTTAATTCGTCGGGCCTAAGCCATTCTGTGGAAAATCTACATCATGCATGAAAAAATCTACATCATGCATCAAATCTCAAGCTCAAAACCTGGGAAATATCGATGATTAACATCAAGACAATCCTAATTATTCATTACACCATTACTCAGCTTGAACAAGGCAGATTTGAGTGCATTTACCGGTCTATTGACCGGACACTGTCCGAGCAGATTTTACCTTAAAAAAACAGGAAGTGGGTTATATCTATGGTATAACCGCAAGGGTGACGTAGGACTATCGTTGATTTAGAGATCATTTGTATGAAGTTGAATCTGAATTCATTCTGAATGAATGAATATTTGGAAAACTTCGAAAACGAGAGCGTTACGTTGGAGGCACAAGGTTTTATGCATCCAATATTGGATACGGAAATATCCTACTGATGGGGAAGAATAATCTTCAGAAGCTATCCTGTTGATTGCGATTGATTGAAAAACCACAAAACCAAATGTATTTGGTCACAGTGTTACATGGATAGAAAACATTCAATTAAACTCTTTCACATGAATATATTTTGAAAATTCCCAGAGGAACTGGCAGATTATTTTCAGTAACGATTAGATATTTCCACATTTTCCTCGATACTGGAAGCCCACCAGTGGTTAATGCCAACTCGATAACCACCTGTTAATAGCACTTGATTGAAACATATTTGGTCACAGTGTTACATGGATAGAAAACATTCAATTAAACTCTTTCACATGAATATATTTTGAAAATTCCCAAAGGAACTGGCAGATTATTTTCCAGCAATGATTAGATCTTTCCGGAACTTTCTCGATGCTGAATGGCATCCTAACGGAAAGAGTTCTGCGCGTGTATGTGTCGATCCTTCGCCTTCCACCTCCTCCAGCACGTTAGGCAACTATGTTGTCTTGTCGATGTCCTCACGAAAAATGAATGTGTCTCACCACCAGAATATCGCTTAAGTATGCTTTTTGTGTGTGATTGAATCGAGAGAAGGTGTGGTTTAGTATGGCAATTAGGAAGGCAAACTAGAGGGGAATGAACTCTCTGAGCTCCGAACTTTCGGCGACTGAGCAATAATCGATTGCGGGCGCATACAATATTGGATACGGAAATATCCTACTGATGGGGAAGAATAATCTTCTGAAGCTATCCTGTTAATTGCGATTGATTGAAAAACCACAAAACCAAATGTATTTGGTCACAGTGTTACATGGATAGAAAACATTCAATTAAACTCTTTCACATGAATATATTTTGAAAATTCCCAAAGGAACTGGCAGATTATTTTCAGTAACGATTAGATATTTCCACATTTTCCTCGATACTGGAAGCCCACCAGTGGTTAATGCCAACTCGATAACCACCTGTTAATAGCCGCGCGTGTATGTGTGTGTAGCGATGTCTTCCCAGGGAACCGTTTGTGGCATCACTCTCCTCCTGATAGATTCCCTTCTGGCCTAGGGTGCACAAACAGGCTCTTGGTGACACTGTTCATCCGCGCTTTCATGATAAATAAAGAGCTTCACCGCAACAGCGACAACATGCTCCAATCACTGTTCAATTAGAACTGAGTGGATTTCCGAGCGCCGCTCGCTTATATACCGATTGGTGATTTCAATAGCCTGTTTTGAAAGCAATTTTAAGACTATTGAAACAAGTTTTTGGATCAAAAAGTAACAAGTATATAACGCGTAGACATTTTATCTTTCGAATGAAGTGTTTATCATACCATTTCGTTCAGTTGTTTAGGAGCTATTAACGCTCAAAATCTCGGTCTCCGGCGTAACGCTTTCGTTTTCGAAACTTTGATTTTACACCCCGGTATAGAAATGAAAGACGTAGTCCTACGTCAAAATTGGAAAACTGACTGATGATAACTATCGTTGCTGCAATTTCGAAGCTGAAACTTCGAAACATTTACTGTGTCAATGCAGTATACTAGTTCAGCGAAGACTGCGAATTCTTGTAAAGGGTATTCTTATGCCTAACGGATCTACTGAACCAAAAAAAAGTAAGGAACTTCATAAAGGAAGTCATACCTTCGTGGGGGGATATGTAAAGTCCTAGTACGACTATCACTTATTCCCCGAGTGATGGAACGAACTGATACTGCATACATAGCAAACTGGAGTGCACTACAATAGATCAAACTAATGGTCGCAGAAAACAACAAGGCTCCTACACAAGAAGAAGAACACGGTCGGGTCCATTGAGCCTGAGAAACACTGCTTGACTGCTAAACCTTTCTGCATATATAAACGTCTTTTTCTCACAGAAATACCGTTCTGAATCATATGTCGGACAACATCATATTTCGGACACTTTGCTCTAATATCTTAAAATGCTTAATGCACTGATGATCTAACGATAAAACTAATATAACAATTGCTTCTTTAGAGTAATCCCTTGGTTTCACTATCATTTCATATGAGACCTACATTTGAATTATAACATAATCGGCAAAAATCTATGAACACTACTCACTATCGTTTGTGTTTGACGTTTGCTTAGCGTGAGCACGTAAAATTTACCCGTTCATCAATATTTAAATTTCTCCCGTGTTTCATCAGTTCTCATCATCGTTAACAGTTTACTGTGATTGCTTGGTAAGTGTTTCGCAGTTGACTATAAAATATAATCAAGTGTAATGTAATTTTCGTTCAAAAAATTACAAAATAAAGTGTCCGAAATTTGAATTCAATCTGTCCGAAATTTGATTTTTATTCGCTTCATTTGAAAAGCATTTGATTCGATGTTTTTTTTATGTTTTCAATTATATAAGTATTAAAAAAAGCTTAAAAGCATATTGAACGAATTTATTAAAATCTTCGTCCTTTCCTTTTTCCGATCCTTTTTTTGGTATAGATAGAAGAAGATAAATATAGGAGTGCGTTTCATCACATTAAAATCCATTTCCAGTTTCAACAAACAAAGATCAAAGATCAATTTCGCTAGCGCAAACATCAAATGGACTAACAGCCCTTGTCACCATGTAATTGTAGAACATATGGGAATTTATTTCCCGAATTTTCCCTTTTTCCTTCATAGTTTTCCGAAAATTTTTAATTGTCATGTTTGGAGGGGTGTCATACCATCATAGAAACATTTCTCATACCCAAAAATCCTCACATCCCAAATTGTGCTTGATTAGTTCTCGAGTTATGCAGAAATTTGTGTTTCATTTGTATGGCAGCCCTCCCTTAGAGAGAGGGGTGGAGAGTCTTACCACCATAGAAACATTTATAGCACCCTTAAACCTCCATATGCCTAATTTGGTTTCATTTGCTTGATTAATTCTCGAGTAATGCAGAAATTTGTGTTTCATTTGTATGGCAGCCCCACCTTAGAGAGGGTGGTGGAGAGTCTAGCCATCATAGAAACATTTATTGCACCCTGCACCCTAAAACCTCCACATGCCAAATTTAGTTTCATTTGCTTGATTAATTCTCGTGTAATCTCACCACCATAAAAACATGTATTGCACTCTAATACCTAAATATGCTCAATTCGAATTCATTTGCTTGAATAATTCTCGAGTAATGCACAAATGATCAGTTGCGTCCGACGGAGCGATATGTTCTATTTTCTCTTCATCGATCCTCTCTTTTGTTCATAACTTAGCTGCAAACACATTCCAAGCTGTATTTCTTAATGTTGACGATAGGTTAGAACTTCTTCTATCGGTTTCTATAGCAAACTCAAATAGGAAGGTTTTTTTTCAGCTGAGTTATTAACGAAGGAAAATGTTGATGAAGAAAGAATCGATCAAGTCACTTACACCGCTTTCCTTCTGAGGGTCACAACTTACTATAGGGAGTACATTGCCTTGTTTCATATGCCTTGGCGTGGAGATTGTTTACTAGTGTATGTTCCAGAAACCGACCACCAGATAGTTCAAAAAAAAAAGTGGACTGAAAAAAAAACGGTTCTAGCTATTCGGGCCTAACCTGTATATGGATAATTCGAACTCATACTTGTACATGTTGAAATAGCATGTATGAAGTTTTCTGAAAAATTGTAGGCCACTGCGCTGAATGATTTGCTGTTCCCCAAAAAACTTACTTCCATTCAGAATACTTCATACACTTGGAACGTGATAACTTTTGAATGTCAGAAACATTACTTCGCAAGCTGGGGGAACGGGAAGAAAAATGCCACAACAGTATCAATCCTGGCGAATGAAACGAGAATCGATATGAAATGATATTTTTTTGTTGAAAAGTTTTTTGGTAAATTGTAGGTTTCGGCCGCACAGGATGGCAGGTTTTCCTGGCCTCTACACTGACCATGCTGACCGTAATCAACGAAACGATGGGCATCTCAATAATCGTACCTGCCGCCCAGTGTGATCTGAGTCTCACAGCCGTTGATAAAGGAATGCTAACCGGTGTAAGTTTCGCAGGTGAGTGCTTACATCGCCGTGCATTATGATGAATGAGTGTGACATTGGGTTTTGCGTTGTAAACAACTGAAAGTCGGTCGACCGTTGCTGTGTATCTTCACTTATCAACCATTGTAAACAGCGGAATGTTTTATTGGCTGTTGGTCTGTTTTGTTACTCATCACAATATTTTAAGATAATTTTTGTGAGTGTCGTAAAATCAGCTGTTCGATGGAAACATCTGTTAACGGGATGCCGCGGGATGCTTTGGTCGAATGCTATACGCAATCCTCATCAAAATGCAAGCACGTGTCCGGATGATTGCAGGTTGATTTTATGCGGCATTAGTTTACACTGTTTGTTCCGTGCAAGCACTGCCACTAGTATGCATTAGAGAGCTCGTCTTACGGGGGAAGATATTCATCCGGCTAGAAAACAACAATAAATTTTTCTTTCCTTCTACCCTCACATGCTGCAAATCACATCAACTTTCCACCGGAATAATCGCCAGGTATCATCTTAACGTCGCACTTCTGGGGTTATATGGCGGACACCAAAGGGCGTAAAGTTGTGAACGTTCTATCGCTAGCACTGACCTCGGTGTGCTCCCTGGTGTCGAGCGTGGCGGTAAATTTTACGACTATTGTCGTTCTCCGGCTGCTGGTTGGCATGTGGTAAGAGATGCTAGTGTTGCTGCGAGAAAATGGGTATCTCTATTTTATAGAGTACAGAGTTCGATAGTTCAAACTGTTGGATGCATCTCAATCTATCAACCGAATTAAAATGTAGCTCATATGTTCTATTTCTACAGCATCTCCGCCCCATCGGCTACCATTTACGCCTATTTGGGTGAGTTCACGCGGACAGAGAAACGAACCATGGTCATTTCATTCGCGAGCATCGCCGTTGGACTGTCTTACATCTACACTGCCGGTAGGTGTTTCGATATGCGAGAATATACTTAAACTTTATCAATTGTATCATTTTTGTAGCACTCGGTTGGCTCGTTCTCTCCTTTGATTGGCGTTTCGAACTGTGGGATCTGTTCGAGTTTCGTCCCTGGCGTTTGTTGGTTATACTATATTCGCTCCCAGGAACGATTGCCACCTTCTGGATGCTGTTTCTCCCAGAAAGTCCTAGATTCTATCTGTCACAGGGACGCGACGATCTGACGCTGGAGATTCTACAGAAGATGTACCTGGAAAATCATCCGAAAGCTACACCGGAACAGTTTGCGGTAAAGCGATTCATCCCGGAAGCCGACGTGAAGGAGATGGGGATTCAATCGAATGGTATATCAGGCGTGTTGGAAAGCATTTGGAACCAAACGGTACCGCTATTCAAGCGACCAAATTTGTTCTATTTCACTGTATGCTGCACACTCCAGTTTGGTATGTTTTTTGTGTGAGTACAGCTGGTTTTTTACCTCCAAAAATTGTTGACTCACTTTGATTTCCACAGCTCTGCCGGAATGGGTCTGTGGTATCCGGAGATCATCAATCGTGTGACATCTATCAATCAGAGTGATTCGGCAACTATATGTGAACTGTTGGAGGGCGTACACACCCCAGACGAAGATCTTGTATCGCACGACACGGACGAATGCAGTGACCATGTAACACAGGATGTATTTGTCTACGTGCTTGTACTGGGTTCGATTTACACCTTCCTCTACCTGGTATCGTCAGCCATGCTACACAAAATTTCGCGAGGATCCATATTATTTTTCAATCTATTCATCTCCGGCGCCTCCGGTGTGATGCTGTTGTTCATCAACGATCCGTACCTGGTCATGATTCTCTTCTGCTCATTTGTAGTATTTGCGGGTATTTCAATATCACTTGTGAATGGCATTGCCGTAACGCTGTTTCCAACAAACGTCCGAGCGATGGCCGTCTGTCTGAGCCTGATGATGGGCCGTCTAGGTAGTGTCGCAGGAACCAATCTTATCGGGTTGATCATGGAGAATAATTGTTTAACTACATTCATCATATTTGCAATCTGCTCGTTGGTGGGAGCAGCTCTAACTCGCACCCTCCCAAGCCGGTAATTGAATCCTGCATTTCTCACAATTGACAATTGAAAATGAAACGATCTAGTCGAAGCGAAAATTTTGCCACTCTCAAATTAAGAGTGACGCGTAATGAAAATAGGAGATAAAATAAAAACTGGGAAACACACTCCAAACTGAACTGGAAGAAGGGTGTCCTTCCGATCTGTAACCCGTGCCCATCTTTTTATATTTACGAAGCCGAAAATCGTTTCGTTCCTGAAGAGAGGGTAAGGAAAAACCGGTGTAATACGAGATTGCACATATCATCCCATCATTTTGGAGCTGAAGTACGTGCTGTGCAGCATTCTTTGTGTAGTGTTTCCGTTTCCCACACACCCCCGCCCCCTCCCTCATCGTGTTGGCCTCCATCGTTTGTTCTTTCATCACTTCCGAAGTCAATCCTCACAGTGCAAGGATTTGGCTTTGATCTTTGAGCGCAACACAGTTTGTGAATTTTATTTTTTTTTTCGTTTTGTCTGTATATTGCATAACTTTTTGCATCGTTTGTTTGGCCCGTGCGTGGTAAAACGTGGCGACAGCGGTTCATGAGCATAGGTTTGTTCAGTTTTTGTAAAAGGAAAGGAAATAATCGGCAGGGGAAGTCGATGATTTTTTTGGACTTACTTCCAATTGAGTGGAAAAGAAATGGACTATATGGTAGTGTTTCATGTACCATCGGATTTTGTCAGTAGAAACAGAGAGATGTCCGAATAGGGCCAATGTTTATCGTCCATCATGTCCTCTGTTTAATAGTGCAGATACGAAGTTCACCACGATGAACCTCGCTACGGTTCAAGAGACGACCCTTAAATTTTCGCGTGATCTCTGTCGGTCCGTGTGGAATGACAATGGACTTTTTGGTACGAGAACGTTGGTCACTGGGACCAGGGGGTCCTATGCGGCCATCTTTTTGTAGCCACCATAGAAAATCATGAGCATAGAATTCATAACCTGAAATTAAAAATGAAGTGCTCCGCACGATCTTGCAGCAGTGATTTTAATTGCAAATCGCCAAGAAAGCTTTCGGATGTTCATCCAAACATCGCTTGCCAATGGAAACTATCCAACGTAATTAAACATTAACATATATGACTCCATACAGTAAACAATCCGTGAGCCCCCTGAGCGCGAGTCCTGCTTTATTTTGCCTACGCTCAATTTGTATTGGTTGGGATAGGGTTGCCAGAGCCCCGACTGGGACCGATGGTTATAAAGTAAGCAAATAAACAAAGTTATGGTTGGTATTCGGATGTGTAAAAAATGTGACTACATTTAGTAGAATCTCCGATTGTCAAATTTGTATCAAATAAATATCTCTGGGAGCTGGGACCGACACTGATTTTGTGCAAGCTCCTTCCGTAAAGTGTTCTCTCGCTCACTTGATGGGAGCTGACTGAAAGCGTAGCAATAATGGTGCAGGGCTCAACGTTTGCAACTACAGACGGACTCGATCATATATGACACACAAGACATATATAGCTATCTCCCCACAAATTGTCTCTTTTTATAATAAAATTTGTTCTTGAGGCCGAAATTTTGCAAAATCAATGTGTCTGGCATCTTATAAAAAATAAGAATGAGTCGGGAAAGACGGCACTTGACGGGAAAGACTGACACCTGGGGTGGGAAAGATGGACACTAACTGAAAACTCAAGTTTCCGACATTTCGATTACATTTTAAAAACGGCTCTGCTGATACGTCCATGATATCTGGTTGCTCTTGAAAACATAGTTATTAGGCATCTGTTGAAAAAAGGAGGAGATAACCAAATTATTTTCAAAACTAAATGTTTTTCTTTCCCTTCGGTGGAGTATCCATCTTACCCGACTTGATTAGTATTTTTTTCATCAATATTTCTGGAGTAAAAATGAGAAAACTTCACCGATGATTCGATAAACTGGAATAAAAGTGATGGTAAAACACTCAGGCAATGAAAAATATCCCAAAAAATTACACGATAACAATGAGAACCTTATTTTCTACAGACAAACATTTACATCGACCTGCTACAAAAAAGTAATGCTACAAATAAGTAATCTACAAAGACTTTTTTGTTTTTATTTACAATCTTAACAGAAGGTCAGCTCGGTGTACACGGTAAGTGTCAAAGGTATTGACACACTGTATTGCAAGTTTGTACATCATTAAAATTTAAAATAAAAATACAATTTATCAGTCATACATAGGTGTCAATCTTTCCCACCCTGTCCGCCTTTCCCGACTTTCCCCTACACAATTTTAGACTCAATTTCAGAGTCAATAATCAAAAGGAATTTGACCTATTCCAAGCGAAAATTCATAAAATGAAATATTTCAAAGCTCAGACTATTAGCAGTGCCACAAATTATCAAAATTTATTCACGAATGAAGGAATTAGATTTTTCCCAGTATCGGATGAATTTTCTTCTGTTGAAACTCAACACCATATCTGTCATAATGAGTAGAGCACAAGAGTCGAGACGCGTGAACTATGTCTGGTATATTGATCGAAAACAACATGAATGAATTTCGAAAAGCCTGTATTCAGGCACTTTCATTACTGTCAATAATTTCAGGTGATTATCACGAACGTTAAGTTGATCTTCATCGCTTGCAGTGAATTTTTATTGAAAACGTGTCACCCATTGCACATATAAATGGTGCTGTATGCCATTTCCGGGCAATCGTGAGTAGATTCATAAAACGTAGCAAGAGTTATTCTATACATTCCACTGCCGAAGTCGCCAAAAACAAGAATTTTGTGTGATGAATTGCCATCCTTTACCATTAATCGATTTCACTCTCAATTGGAAACGTTGAATTTTATGCTTAGGTTTTCACTAACACGCAATGATCTTCATTTTCGACCTTACGAATACCATGACGATAAGGAAGATGCAAATGAAAAATGAACTTCATGGCAAGCAGATGTTGGTGTTCATTCCACTGGGGTTCATTGATATTGTTGTTTCATATTTATCGACTCTCGCTTGAGCAGTAGGTTATCAATACAAGGAAGGCAAAAATTCGCCGAATTTGAATGTCGTGAACGTGAATATTTTCAGCACTGATGAATAGAGTGAAGTAACAATCGTGGTTTTTGAAGATTCTGATTCTTCACCAGGAATTGTTCAAAATGATATTGCAGTGAAATTAAAAAAAAACGTGTTGGGTGTCAGAATATAAATTGTAGAGCGGAACTTGATAGAAATTATAGAAACAGTCATGTTTATTATGTATTTTTGAGATAAAAATAATAATAACACCTTAAAACCACCAACTTTTAAGCTTTTTACATCTAAAACGTTACATAAATCCACTAATTTAAATCTTTCACCCTTTTTTCCTGTATTAACACCTTGCCGTACGATTTAATTTCCAACAGCAGGGCCCAAACACGAACACATTGAGTCGTTTCGATACTCTGTTGAGTGTGTGTATCTTACTTACGATCGTAGCAGTCCCGCATCATCACACGCCTGAAGTATGTATTCACATCGATTTCACATCGATAGACCACGAGTGAGGTTCGATGTTGTACGTTCTGGCACTGTCTAATCGCCACGAGTGTGATTCGACGTTATACGTTAAGGGGTTAAATATTCTCATCTTTCGAATAGAAGCAACAAAATTGTCCTACTTTTTGAATTAGAGTCAGTTTAAGGCAAACAGAATCCGAAACAAAAAAGTTCAATAACTTTGTCATGGTTGAAATTTGACCATATGCGAAGATTTTTTTTTTCATCATATATCATCTCCTGAAAGATTTCGAATATATATTTTTTATGTGAGAAAGGAGTTTTGTAACTTTAAGGGGATGAAAAAAATTATATTGTTTTTTTCATATTAGATAAAACCCAAACATATATGTATAAAAGAACAATTTTTTATTCGCATAACTCAATTCGATTTTTGAGTACTTCGATGCTTGGCTACTTTTGTTACGCGTAGCTATTTAGGACATTTTAACTTTTTCAATGTTTTCTATTAGAAATACTTTACTAGTTTTCATAATATCGTAGACATTTTTATAAAATAATAAGTGGCTCCATAGCTCAGTTGGTTAGAGCGTCGTGCTAATAATGCGAAGGTCGTGAGTTCGATCGTCTCCGGAGCCAAAAAGATTTTTTTCTATTTTTATTTTCTATATTGGTTCAGAAAAATTGTTTGTCTTTCAACGATGGAACGCATGAGCTATCCAATTTTGCCAAATCAGAAAACAGGTAATGATTTTATGAAATAAAGTTAACGTTAATAACTATTTTTGCCGCGAACGGATTTTGGCGATTCACATACCAAACGAATCGGAAATTCCCTAAGATTTGTTTGATACGCTATATATTACAATCTCATAGTTTGTATACGGTTTAAATTGATGAAAATTGGAAGCATTCAATTCCCCCATATATTTGTTCTGTTCATTTGTGTGCTTTCCCGAACAGAGCTGTCAATAACGAGCAACTTATCGACGAGCAACGAAGGGGATACCGTAAGATGTAAAGTCTCCGTGAACAAAGCAAAAGAAGAAGAACGAAGGGGAATATTTGCCTAGAGTAGAAACAGTGGATCTCGCTGAGGCAAACTTTCATTCTTCGTGAGGAAATCGACTGGACAACATCGTTGCTGGACGAGCTGGACGGTTAGCGATCGAATGCCTTTCTCAAGGCAATGGGGTGGAGGAGTAATATGATGGATAAAGTAAAGTTTTCCAAGGGCCTTTTTGAAGGCTAGAGACGAATGAACTGAAGCAGTTTCAGTCTCAAGCAAGGAAGGAAGGCAAACTTTCAGTATCGTTCTGTATTCAAAGCAATGGATATCGCTTGTTCTTCCTTGTTTTGCCTCATCAGATGTCTTCGTTTCGAATTGAGCTGTGGACGCGACCAAATTACACACTCGCTGATGTCTCTAGCATTGCAATCATTGCGTCAAACTGACGCCATTGCATTAAGGTTTTGAGCTACACTATTGTGTGGGGAATCATCAAGCTAGACTATCGTCTACTCACCAAGAAAATAAATGTTCTGAAAATTTGTCTGCGAGTTGGTTTCGCATTACGGTAGCAAAACTCTCTCCACAAAATGACCCGTACGTAAAAATAGTGCATCTTCGCTACGCTGAAACCCCATTTGTGTCTGCTCCCGTGTTCATTGGCCCTGTAACGATGCAACAATCGCCTAATTTTTTATGCTATGATTGACGGTTGTTTGGTGTTGCAAATTATGCAGTCGTAATGATGAATAGCGGGAGGGAAATATTTAAGCTAGGATATAAGTAATGAATCTCTGCTGAGACAAAAAATTCAACCTTTTTCCAAGCAGTTAACATTGTTTGTTTCCTGTCATCAATGCATTGAACTGACTCTATGGCGAAGCAGGTGTGAAGGTTGTACACCAATGAAATATTTGGGGAATATCAAGTTATTCAATAAGTAATATTAAGTTATTAATTTATTTGGGCTCGCATGCCAGTCGCAAAACTGCTTTCAACTAGGATTGCATTTGCGCTAACCTTGATCATAATGACGCAGTGCTACTCATTTCGAGGTTATGAAGATTAACAGATAGAGTTTATTTCGTTTATTTAGTCACCAAGAAAGTAAATGTCGTTCTGGAATTTTGTATGTGATTGGGTTTTGCTTGCCATTAGCAAAACTTTCTCCACTAAGGATGACAGCTGCGCTTATCTCGAGCATGAATTGTTCTGCGAGCACAAGAATGAATCATCATACAATTATCGTTGAATGAATTTATAATAAAAAAACATTTCAAAGCGATCAAACTGGTGGAATGGTTATTTCAAAATTTTTGTAGCATTTTTAAATAATATCTGCAGTTATAAACAAGCGACTTGAATCAAACCACAGTGTAGTTTTACGTCAACAATGCGGTCGTGTCTTGAACACAACCTCCTATAATTTTTTTTCTTTGAATTTTAGAGCGTTAGAGTGTCGTGTTAATAACGCGAAGGTCGTGAATTCGATCCTTTCTGGAGCCAAAATCAGTTTTAATGCTATTATGCAGAAAACGAATTACGAACTTTGTTCCTGATTCCTTCAATGCCGATTCAACGAGAAAGAAGAAAAGCCGTTGAGTAGTCAATAAATCCCGTGATCTTCATGGGATTTCCAATCCACTAACAAATGTGAGCATTTGTTAGATTCTGTCTATCTTATTGATATTTTTACGTAGGACAACTTATAACAGGAAGATATGGGAGGGTAAAAGCTAAACATGTTCAGTAAGGAATAACGTATGATTTAGAACGCTTATTACTCGATATTTTCTTGATAGATCACAAAAAAATGATTGCATTCATTGATTGGAAATATTTCTACGCATCTTTCACGATAAAAGAGACGTCGTGATTGATTGGTTCAATTTTTGCTGAATTTGACAATGTGGGTAACAGATCAGACCATCATCTATTTGTTTCTATAGCAAATTCAAATTCAAACGTTTATGCAGCTGAGCTATGAACGAAGGAAAAAGTTGATGAAAAGAAAATCGATCAAGTTTGACAGCCCTCTGAGGCTGTCAAATATTCCTGCACTTGATGAATTGACAAGTGATAGTCATACGGAGATTTATTGAATGCATACGGAGATTTATTGAATGCAATTTATTGAAAAATCCGATCAATTGTTGTTTCCATTTTTTATACTTGTTTCCGCAAATGTTATCGCAAACCGCCCGATGTTAGCTATTTGAACAACAGACACTATAGGATGAATTTTTGCGATATTGATAGCATTACAGTAGATACACTTCACTCTTTTATTCTGAGCCCGCAAGTGGTAGTTGGAAGATGGAGTATTGTATTTAGAATACATCAGCTAGGTTTATCTTGCGCTTAAACGAACGACTATTTAAAGTGTATATATATCGATACGGATGGTATTATAGGGATATGTCAGTGATAAAAATACATAAATCAAATAATGAAATCCATAATACTTCTTAATGCGACAGTCAAGTCGAGCCACACACAGCAAGATATAAACAACATTAAGTGTCTCATAACTGCTGTGTACATTTGTAACTCGTTTGGGGATTTCAGTTAATCCTAAAAAACAAATAAGAAAAGGTACATGTTCCTCGAAACGGCACGTGGTTACTCGATCATACGGCATGGTCCATTGCCAAGGTTGCTGTTGATCATCGTAAGTGTTTCTCGCTGTCTCTTTACCTGGGTAATATCCCTTACGAAACATATGTTTCGTCTGACCACTTAATCGCAGTTGTTCTTCAAGGGCTTATAAACTAGGGAATGACGTGCGGAAAGGGTCATTGCTTCTCGCTTTTTAGCATATCATAGCCTCTGCACTTATGGGGCCATCGGCGCGGCGGAATGTAAACCGGCAAAACCTGGTGAAATAAATCTGTCAACGTCTGGCCGAGAGTTCATTACACGGAGAGCAGAGAGTATGATCGGCTCTTGTGTGGGGAATTCCCGCATTTTTTAATCAATAGCGATGATTAATGCCACCAATCGATTATGGTGATCATTTTGCCCTGCCCTTAGGCGACTGGAACGTAATTTAGAATTGCTCTCACCTTGGTCTAGCATGTTGGGCGTGCTTAGTTTCCAGCTCCTGTAGGAATCGAATCGCTTCTGCCACCGAGGTTGAATCGTCCTGCGGTCGGGCCTGGACGAGGGAACTCAGATCCAGCAGCAGGGTGCATAGCAGCAGTGCAAAGAGAACTCGCTGGCTCAAGACGGCTGAGGAGGATGAAGGGGATGCCATATCTCTCGTTGATTTAGTAGGGATCGCTGATGGAAGTCTAAAAATAGTTAACAGAAAAAATGGTAAACAAGCGAATGAAAAACAAGAATGCGATACGAAAACAAGCAATTCCAATATTTGAGTTATGGGCATGGTAGGCAAATTATATATGTTTTTTTTTAGTGCTCCCTTGGCCGAGTGGTTAGCGTCATAACTAACATGCCGGGTGTTCGGGTTCGATTCCCGTTCTGGTCGGGGGATTTTTTCGTCAAAGAAATTTCCTCCGACTTGCACTGTGATCACGCGTATTCTAGAGCTTGCCACTCAGAATGCATTCAAGGCGTGTTATTCGGCATAGAAATCTCAACTAAGTACCAATAGAAATGACGCAAGTAATACTACGTTGAGACGGCGAAGTTCCTCTAGGAACGTTAGTGCCATTGAAGAAGAAGAAGAAGGCAAATTATTTGCATACACATTGTTTTCAGTGCACTGTTTGCCAATAATATGTCCCTGGGGGGTATTTTTTATGCATCATTGAATTGTAAAAATCCACCTTCTTGTATACTTCGAAAGTTAATGGAGGTGATATCGATTGTTTGTGATAGTTTTTTTCATGAAGATCCTTCCGGATACGTCAGAGTGACGTCAGGGTGACTTTTGAGTATCGTATGTGTTTTATATAGTCTCAATCTGTTGAATCACAAACCCTTAAAATCAACTCGAAGCCCCACTCCCATTTGATTCTACGTGACAACGGCCAAGCGTTCGGGGGCCAAACGATAAACTGTCACTATCGGTGATTTGGAATCTCTCAAATGAAAAAGGTCCTATTTTGGTACGTTATCCTTCGTTTTATCTCCCAAACACCCATTCATTGTTTCACTATTAGGAGTGAGAAAATGCACTCTGGTGGTAAGTAACGGAGGCAAACAGCATGGAAATTAATTACCCCGCTCTATACCTCCGAGCTTCTTACCACTCAGTTACCCGACACCGATCCGGTCTATCGAAAACTAGAGGACCAGAAACGTGGCTTATCACTGATTTTGGTGGTTGCTGGAAGTTTCCTTCTTTCCTCAACAAATGGAGGGTGAAAAATTGAATGGTGAACCAGACAGAAATAATGTTTATGCATTCACCGTCATCGGAGAAATGTTATTATGTTTTGAGATGGAGTAATGAGCAATTGAAGGGAGGAAAGCAGAAAGAATTATCCGGCTTATCGGTGTACTCTCGCGGTCAAATAAAATAAAATAAATAAAAAATAAGATGTTGTTACTCGTTTTTAATTTCCTCAATTTGATTTCGGACGCGATAATTTCGATTTCGGTGCAAAATAGGGAAAGACGCCTTTTTGATCAGTTCATTTTTGTTATAATGTAGACTGGAACTGATACAAAAAATATTATCTATTCCATTAATAGCGTCTTTTGTAAAACTTAACATTCAGTAAACAAATTCATTTCTTATTTTTACAAAATTGAATTTGCCGATAACAATATATCAAAACGTTTCCGATTCGTTGGGACATATCCGATGTTTAGCGGAAGTTTTGACATTTTAAAGTATATATACAGGAAAAATTCGATATAACGTACCCTCGATATAACGTCACTCGATATAACGTACACATTTCCAAAGTGTGAAGAAAAAAACATTTTCAATAATGTTTTTCCTGATAGAACAATGAATTATCTGTATTGTGATGCTAAAACAAGTTTTGTACCTTCAATCACTCCCGAAATACAGCTGGTTTTGTGATTGCGGATTCTAAATGAATCAAGCTTTAATCAACAGTACGAAGGGATACAACATAAGAAAGGCCGGCTTCGTCTTCTGATTGAAGATATTCATTAACTTTACTAAAACAGCAACACAATAATGTATTATAGACTACGTTTGTCAGTACTTTATTATGCTTCGATATAACGTACAATTCGATACAACGTACAATTTTGAAAGTGAAATGTACGTTATATCGAAATTTACCTGTATATAGTGATAGTTATGCTGTCTGGTTTTCCAGTCCACTGTTTTTGATAGATCACGCGTGATTTGTGCCGTTTGTTGAAATAAAGTTGTGTCGTTTTCATTGCCATTTTATTATGGAAAGGCTTACATACGATCATTTTTCTTAATTTGTAAGCGTGACCTGCAAATATTAAGGCACTAGAAGACAACATCACACTAGTTATCGGTGATAACTCAGCCGATTTGCGCGAAAATATTATCCATATCTGGACATGGATCACCTAAATCGTATTGGTGAGCAATTTACATGAAAAAATCTTTAAAAAAACAAGGTAAAGATTGATTTTGAGCCCCTGATAATAATATTTTATATTTTTCACAACTTTCAAATTTTATCAAATGCTTAAAAAACACCCTGTACAATGACTATATGTCATTCATTGATTTAGATGTGTTCCAAACAGCATCACATCATCAGAGCGTCCGCAAGCAGAATACACATTTGTCAGCTTTCGATAGGTTGTATATGAGAATAATTTTGATTCTGCAAAAATGACGTAAATGGACATTTCCGGAATGAGTTCCCATGTTTTATGACAAAAAAGTGAGGATTCACTATTACTAAAATGTTGAAGAAAAAAACATTGATGAGAATATTTCTCTCAACATATTTATTAACTGATTTCATTTGTTGCAGAATCGAGTTCCAGTTGTAAGTTGCAGAATACTATTTCAGATTACTGATTCTAAACCTCAGATCTCAGTTGTAAAATTTGATAGGCGAAGTTCTTTGAATTGCTTTTGCTAAAAAATGCTTTAGATTCATACAAATATATTCAAATATATTTTCAAATTTGATATTTCTACAACTTCTAGAATTTATACCGTTAATACCGAACTATTATCCTCTGTTCTTTGGCTATTAATTATAGGCCTTCATTTTCTGCTTTTAGATTTCCAAATTTGAAAAAATCTAGATCCAAATTTTTCTATGATATTCTATTTTTAGATCCAACACTAGATTTGAGTTTCCATACACATATTACGAGTTAAAAATAGATTCTAGATACTAAACATCCTAATTACAGGTACAAATTTATAGTCGCAAAATCCAGAAAATCTTCTTCCAATTGTCAGCTAATATCCAGACACAATTCATTCCGCATCATATTTGAGATTCCAGATGAAAGATTCTTGATGCCAAACGTCTTAATACGCCTACAAATTGTACGAAACGAAAACGAAAACGAAAACGAAACGAAATTAAAACTTTCAGCAATCATTCAAAATATCCTTTATTTTTTTCGTTGAGAATTGTTTCAGAAGCAAATTCAAACAAATGATTACTAAGCCAAAGATAGTCTTACGTCAACATTGTGGATATATTCCAGATAAAAACCCCAAAAAATCAGATTTTACCTTCATACTCTAGATTGCTGGTTCATTCTCTAATTTCAAACTCCAGACATAGATGATGAATTTCAAGCCTACTCGACTGGTCATTGACAGCACTGTCTCAGATTGTAGTGAAGCTTCGTGGGTGTAAAGACATTGATCATTGCATATTTGAAATCTAAAAACAAAAGTAAACTACTTTTGAAGAGGACCAAAGCCTTTTTTCTTCATTTATTACAAAAAATATCTAACTAAAAAACTGTAATACCTACAAATTTTTGGTCAAATAATGAAAAATGTAATCAAATGAAAAAATGTATATAATTACATTGAAAAAAAAATATTCTAAAAATTGAAATTCATTTTTCTCAAAAACGTATTTTTTAAATACTCAAAAAAAACACGAATAGCCCGTAGAATCACCGACAAGTCATCGAAAGATGGCAACTTTTAATGGAAAAAGTTTTTCAAGCAAATTTGTTTTCCTGTTTTCTTGATTATACACATGTTTTTAAGATGGCGAAATCATAGGAACTTTGGATAACCTTTTCAAGGGTCCGTCATATGGCTGAGACTTTGCGTTTAGTAATACACATCACTCATCGCAGTGAATCCTGATTTTTTCCCTTACCACTAACACTTATCCTTCCCATAATATTCGCTAAGGAACCACGCTATAGAGGCAACCCTTCTGGTCTTCGGTCGGCGATTATAATACTAACATTCCCTCCCATTCCCTGGTGATTGTAAGGACGTAGCCGGCAACGTTATTGACTATTTAAAGCTCGATTCATCGAAACTTGCGCAATGAGAATGTTTTGCTACTCCCAAGCGTCATTCGGTGTGTCTATCCAAGCTCAAGCTCAATTTTTTTTGCATGTTTTCTTTGAAAAAATTACAACTAATCCTAATTTCATTTCTATATTTTATAGCCTCCGGAATATACGGGATTTTTGTATGGAGAGTGGAGAATTTTCTTTTGCTCGTAACATTTTTGTGTATGAATTCTCGCTAATGGCATGTTCTTAACATGTTTCTGAATAGAAAAAAGTTTGCAGAACATGTCAATCGTGATAATATACACACAAAAATGTTACGAGTAGAACATTGATAGTGATTTTTCAAAGAAAACATGGAACATTTTTGTTCAGAATTTATAAAAAAATTGTTTTTAAGAAAAATAAATTTCAATTTTTAAAATGTTTTTTTTCAATTTTTCATGAAACTTAAAATAATTTCCTACATTTTATTCTTTGACCAAAATGTAGGTATCATAGTTTTCAAAAAGAGGTCTTATTTTTTTTCGGAGATTTCAAGTATGCAAAGTTGTTTAAATGACCATTTAGATTAGTTCCAAAATTCCATTACATTAGTTCCAAATTACAAGTTCAAAAATTTCAAATGTTTTGTAGATTATTTATTGCTTTTGCTTGCTTAATAATTTTTTGCTTTTGAAGATTCAGATCTCCCGATTATTGATTTTATGTGCGGATTCTGATGTCACATATTCCTAATTTGAATCACGCATTTATATTCTAGATTACATTCACTTGATTCTGGGTTCAGATTGCATATCAAGGTTTAACTGTCATGCTCTAATTTCAGATTCAATTCAGATCATATGCTCACAGTACAAGCTTAAAAATTTCAATTTTTATGCTGATCACTTATTTCTGTTCTGGTTTTGGATTCTAGATACTCGATTTCTACTTTTAGATTCCAGATATCGCGATTCAGATCCCAAAAACCCAAACTTAGGTTGCATATTTCGGATTCAATAGTCGTAAATTCCAATTTCAGATTCAATTCACAGATTTTTGTCATGCTGATGCTGATAACTACTTCTTGTTCTGTTTCCGAATCCCTAACTGTCAATTTCTGATTTTCAGATTCCAGCTCTCGAAATTCCGATCCCTGAATTCCAAATGTGGTGTGAATACCTGATTCAATAGACATTGATTATGAATGACCCCGGGTTCAGATTCTATTTCTAAAGTTTCACTTGATTACTTTAAATTCCAGATTAAAGGTTTCAGATGCAAATTATAAGTCCCGGCACCTGCATTTTTTTATAATTGCTTATTATTCGATTCATAACACCAGGTTCCGATCTACCGAGTTTAAGTTTCTAGGTTCGTTTCAAAAGTCAGTGCAAAGTCAAAGAGGTGGCAGTACTGACGCGTGTCGAGGTTATGTTCAGTAAGTAGAATCTCTCGGAAGAATACACGTCAAGTTTCAGCAAAATCGATCTGTTTCTTACAGTTTGGTATTCGTTTGAATCGAGGAAGTCGAGTGATTGTTTTGACGATTTGGAGTGCAAGTTTTTGAACGTTAATATCTTTCTGCTGGCTGATAGAAGTGATATAATAATCATTTCAGTCGAATAATTAAATGTCTAGGATTTATATGGTTGTTACTTATTGATCAAAAACTTGTTTCAATGGCTAAGAAAGTACCTCGGAAGCAAGCTATTAACGTCCCAAACTCTGTGTATAAACCGGTGCCAAATCAGGAATCCACTCAAATCTCGTTTGGTGGTCATCGGAGCGACATCGTTGCAGGCGAGCGTCGAGCGGGAATGGATTGTCTTTCTTAGATCATGTGAAGGAGGAATAATAGAGTATTTTTCATTCCACATTCTCAGGGCTTGAGACGAAGGAACGGCAAAAGTTTAAAGTCTTTATAAACCAAACAAAGAAGGAAGGAAGGAAATCTACTCGAATATGATTGTACAGCGATTGATGTACGATAAATAGATGTTCACTGATCTAGACAAGTTTGGGGTACCAGAGAACCTCAGGGAACATAAATTGTCGAACTTTTGGAGACACACAACGGTCCTACGATTTTCTGGCCGCATATCTTTCCGAATTACATACTGAAGTCGAATAGTATAGGAGATATCGATTTCGTTTTGGAAGATCTTAAGCTCCGAAATACACCGGATTTGTGGCTAATTGAGGTTGGGTTGTTAGTAGTCGAAACAGTTGAAGAAATCAAGAAAACATGATCAAATTTGCAAAAAAATCGATTCTGATGCTGTACAATATCAAGCACGATACAAGCGTTTCAATATGACAATCGGATGAATAGTTCAACTTTGCCGCATAATTTTATGTGATGCAATTTCATCGTGGACAACCTTTTGATTGTGCTGTTTATTTGAATCAAATCCTCTTCTGATACCTGATGAACTGAGTCTTATCGCATTATTGTATTTTGTTTTTTTTTTCATGAATTTTAATTCTGAAACTGAATCAGAGAATTGACGTCGTTGTCCAATCGGCAACGAAAGCTATTCCAATCTAAAATTAACAAAATGATATTAGTCATGATGTAGTCTGAAAATTCAATTTCTCAACAACAGATGGTACTAACTGACGGGGTAATTGGGAATCGGTTTAAAAAAATGAATTCAGTATATACAGGTTGGACTCGATTATCTACAGACTCGACTATATATGAATCGATTACACTGAATTCTTTTTTAACGCGATTACATTCCTTGTTCAAATTACATATGTATATTCTTGATTTTCGATACTCTGATTTTGATCACGATATATTTTTCATACTGTAACTTGAAAAAATTCTCAATTTCAGATTCTGAATTCCGTTTCTAGAGTGATTTACTCTTAATTACAAATATTATAAATACAGGAGAATAATTCTTCATTTTTTTAGTTAACACGACAAGTCTTCAAATATTCACAATTCAAATATCACATCTCGTACGGAAACAAGAGATAAAGCTGAACGACTCTTAAGCACTTTTATCACTTATTTAAATTTTATCATACATTGTGAAAACGTAATAGAAGAAGTTGAATAGCTCCACGTCGTTACTATAATTTAGTTTGCGAGGTAAGTTTTCATCACCACGCAATATAGTTTACCCCCTGACTGTTGAGTGCTCAAACCGTTTTTTTCCAAACCAAACAATATCTGAAGAATGACACAGGAAGTTACCTCAGATGATAAAATTGGAGCTCACTATCTCCCTGTGCGCAGTTATTCACACGCCTTTTGGAACTATTTTGAACGCACAACGCTTTTGAAACACTTTTTTTCGGTGCGTTTCTTTCACTCACCGCTTCACAAAACTGTCGAAAAGTATTCCGCTGGGTTTCTTTTTTTTTGGTTGGAAAACCGCCGACAATTCACTTACAGTTCACAACGGGATGGGGGCTCCAGTGCTTCCTCACAAAATCCGTGCTAGTTCCGAACTGTGACTGGCAGTGGTTCCTCGTTGTGCTTTTATACAAGTTTTTCCCTGCGAAGGATTTTTCATTTATCAGCTTTTCCGAAGCACATGGCATAAAACCGAGGAAAAAGTGAAATTGCGTCCCGAAACAGATAACAACAAATTTGAGAAGGGAGCCCCCCTCGCAGTGGTGGCAAACGCAGTAGCGGTGGAAAACAGTGTTCTCGATGTCGTCATCGATGCTGCCCCAAGTGCGCGCGCTTTTCCGACCCGAAGAGTCTGGCGCTAAAATGTAGCGTACGGTCGTAGGGAAAGAGGGCGAGATCCTCCCCGTTTCCATCCACCACCAGTAACGAACCTGTGGAAGCAGTTGAAGATCATCTTTCGCAGCTTCTGCTGCAATCGGAGCCGGTTTGTGGGAGGGTGTGAAATCGAGAAAAAAGAGTGTTGGCTGCTATTGGAGGAGTGGAATTAACGGCGAGCGACGGGCGACCGGTCGCACGCAACCTGTTGATAGCTATCGATTTACCGTGTTATCCTTAACACTCAATGGTAGCTAATATTGCTTCACACAAATCGATCAGATTAAAAAATAATCTAATTCGATGGGCCTTCGACGCTGTCGACGGAGTTTTTTTTTCTCTCCGGCAGAGGTGTTCATAATTTAGTATGGAACGTGATTGTCCGGGTTAGTCGTAAATTCGGAAGGTGGGTCGCCGGGAAGAGAACAATAATTTTAAAATTTGGTAGTCATTCTCGTAAATAAGGTTGAATGAGTATGGATTTTATTATTCTTGTCTGAATTGATAAATATTGAGAAGATTACGAGACAGTTTAAAATTTTTGATAAATTATTTTTTTCCCGATAAATGGTTGGTCGATTTTTTACAAATCTCGACGTTTCGTGCAATTATAAAACATTCGACACCAATTTTTTTTTAAAACCCGATTTTCGGTGATTTTTCTCGTATAAATCAACATTTCCCACGAAGTTCCATATAAACAATCGCGATAACTATTTTCATTTGCACCATAAACCAGAATTTTGATTTTTGCCAAAACCAATTTTTTTTTCGCTATTTGAAGACATTGGGCATCGAAAATTTTGTTTTGAAAACACTGATTTTCTTTACTCCCCCCTTGGGTGCTTTTTCGACTTTCAAAAAACTTAAACTTCGACCGCTCTGCGCCACTCTCCCTTGACTCCGATTGAGGTGATATTTTGCATAGGGTGTTTTTTCGAGGTGGTGAACATTTTTTATGGGGTAACTTTTTGAATTTCGAGATGACCATTTTCATTGGCATCCAAGCAAAACACCCCCAGATCATAATGTTGCCGCCATCGTATTTCACCGTGTTCTGAGCGTTCTTGTCAAGCAGCTCCTCTCCTCAGTTAATCCATAGTCTGGAATATGCTTTCTTCTGACCACAGCACCTTATTCCAGAACGAGATTAGCTTGTGGACCTATTTAATGGTGAACTCCGAACGTTTGATCTGGTTGACCTTACGGATTAACAACGGTCGCCGAGCCGCAAACTTGCTCCTTAATCCTTGTTTTTGCAGTTTCAATCGCACTGTTCGTTCCGCTATGTTCAATGATAAGCTTTCTTTTATAGTTCTGCTTGTAGTTCTTGGGTTTTTTCGCACTTCTCTGACGATTCTGGCATCATCCCGGTTCGTTGTCAAGCGTTTGTGTCCACACCCTACCTGATCGCAAACGGTACCAAGCTCTTGGTACTTTCACCAAAGATTCTGAATCGCACCAATGCTTACGTTGTACTTGGCCGCTTTGTTCCGAAAGGATACGCCATCTTGACGGTCCTTAACCAATAGATTCCGCACAGAAATTTTGATATTCATGATCAGCAGGAAAAAACTTAGAACATCTCGCGAAACCGGTTTCAAAACCAACAAACTCAACCTGACTTTAGAGAATGATGGAACCCAAACACCGAAAGCCTACAGAAATGTCTTGATATCAGTAATGATGCACCATCTCCAGCTGAATGCGAAAACTGTTCTCCTGTATTACTTTTTTGTGCCACATTCAAAATGAGCGTTTTTACAACATTATTCATTTGTTCACAAATCCGATCAGATCTGGCACAATCAATGTACAGATTTTGTATCGCAACCTAAAAGCAATATTTGTATGTGATAACTGATATACAAACACAAACAAACGATACAAAACGATTCATGAGCAAAGAGGAAAAAAATTAAACAGTGTGTTCGTTATTATTGCCAGTGCCAGTATTTCAGCCATTCCATGCCAAACCGATGTAGTGGTTCTCAGATTTTCGTGTTAATTGGTAGTTTTGTTCTTCATCGCAAAACATTTGACCCGTATTTTTTTATTTTTTCAGTAGGGTAACCATTTCCATTTTAGGGTTGTCCGAAAAATCAACGTTTTCCTCTTTTTTCCAAAAGTGACTTTTTTCAAAAATTCATAACATTTAAACTACTAAGCGATTTAGATGGTCGAAATATCAAATTGAAGCCAATATCCTGGTCTTTTTTATATACTATACCTGCTGAAAGTTTGAATTCTGCTCTCGTTATTATTGATTGTATTCGTTTTTTATTGTTTTCATTGTCTCGTGACCAAAGTCGCTATAGTTTATTATATTTCTTTCTGGATAGCTGACGATTTTTCACATAACATATGTCGAAACCAGAAAGGCGTTTTTTTCGTTTTTGAGTTATGATTTTCCAAAGTTAACCGATAGTTCGAAAAATCATTTTTTTCCTCTTTTTTTCCAACACAAAAATTCTTTTGATCTACTGGACCGATTCAGATGATCAACAAATAAAATTAAAGCCAATTAGATAGTCTTTTTTAAAAATATGAGATTAGTTTTTTATAGTTTACCAAGGATGCTATATTTTTTAAATATTTTTTCTTGAAATCTGAAGTTTTTTTTACATAACATATCTAAAAATCGTACATGTGTTATTTTTCGTTTTAAAGTGATGATTTTTCAAAGTTAACATGTTTTCAGTCTTCGTTCAATATTTCTATGCGACTAGACTGGATGTATGCGACTAGAATTCAATTAATTGAGAGACTTAGAATGAAAGGGGTGTAAGTGATTTGATCGATTTCTCTACATCGACTCTCTCTTTTGGTCATAACTTAGCTGCAAACTCATTCTCAGCTGTAATTAACAATGTGGAAGATAGGTCAAAACCTCATCTATCGGATTATATAGCAAACTCAAATTGGAACGTTTTTGTAATTGAGTTATTAACTAAAGAAAAAGTTGATGAAGAGAAATCGATCAAGTCACTTACACCCCTTGTATTCTAAGCCCCTCAATTGGTAAATGTGTAATGTTTTCAAAAAAGGCTAGTTGATTGGCTTCAATTTGATATCATAAAATCACTCATCTGAATCGGTCCAGTAGATCAAAAGTAATAAATTTGTGATAAAAGTCATTTTTGGAATGAAAGTTAAAAAATATAGCGCTTTTGGACCCGAGACTATGAAAACAATAAAAAACAAATACAATCAATATTAACGAGAACAGAATTCAAATTTTCATCTGAATCGGTTTAGTAGTTCAAAAGTTATGAAAAAAGTCATTTTTGGAAAAAAGAGAAAAAAGTTGATTTTTCGGACAACCCTAAAATGGAAATGGTAACCCTACTGAAAAAATAAAAAAATACGGGTTCAATGTTTTGCGATAAAGAACAAAACTACCACTTTTCACGAAAATCTGAGAACCACTATATCGGTTTGGCATGGAATGGCTGTATACATATAGTTACTATTTGGTAAGCAAACTAAACCCTAATTGCTTCTCCTTAAAGAGTTTTTGGACGACAACAGTTAGCACTACTCTAGAGAAATTTACAGCCCCATCCTACGTTTTCGGGCGGAAACTCTATTTTCCTGGAACTAGTAGAACCAAAAAAGTTTAGTTTTGTAACTTAGTTTAGCTGATATTTTTTTGATTTAAACATTATTGGCCCCGAATGATTTGATTTGTATTTAGAATTTTAAAGTTTTTAATACTAATTTATTTATAATTTGTCAACAGTTTGTGTGTCCTTTGCTTCTCAGAAATCATAAATTCATTCATCAATTTAATGGGGCCGGGGAAGGTTTTCGTGATAGTTTAGGACTTAGGGGGGACTGCCATACAAATGAAACACAAATTTCTGCATTACTCGAGAATAAATCAAGCAAATGACACCAAATTTGGCATGTGGAGGTTTTAGGGTGCATTAAATGTTTTTATGGTGGTTAGATACTCCTCCAAATCTTTTAAGGGGGCTGCCATACAAATGAAACACAAATTTCTGCATAACTCGAGAATTAATCTAGCAAATGAAACCAAATTAGGCATATTGAGGTTTTAGGGTGCAATAAATGTTTATATGATGGTCAGACTCTCTACACCCCCCCCCCCTCTAACTCTCTCTACCCCCCTCTCTAAATGAAACACAAATTTCAGCATTACTCGAGAATTAATCAAACAAAGGTAACTAATTTTTGCATGTGGAGGTTTTAGGGTGCAATAAATGATTCTATGGTGGTTAGATACTCCTCCCCTCTCTCTTAGGGGGGACTGCCATAAAAATGAAACACAAATTTCTGCATAACTCGAAAACTAATCAAGCAAATGGAACCAAATTTGGCATGTGAAGATTTTACGGGCACGAAACGTTTCTGAGGTGAATACACTCCTCCCCCTCTCTAAGGGGGGCTGCCATACAAATTAAAAGCAAACTTCTACATAACTCGAGAACTAATCAAGCACAATTTGGGATGTGAGGGTTTTTGAGTATGAGAAATGTTTCTATGATGGTATGACACCCCTCTGGAATGGAGACACATATTTCAACTAAAAATATTCCAATCAAACATGACAATTGAAAATTTTCAGAAAACTCTGAAGGAAAAATTCGGAAAATTCAATTCCCATATGTTCTACAATTACATAGTGACAAGTGCTGTTAGTCCTTTTGATGTTTGCGTTAGCGAAATTGATCTTTGTTCGAAACTGGAAATGTATTTTAATGTGATAAAACGCACTCCTATATCTTCTTCTATCTATACCAATAAAAAAGTATCGCCGAATGTGTCGATAAGAGCAGAACTCGAGGAAGGAATTGTACGATTTAGGGCTATCTTTATTCTATCATATTTTCTGTATAAAACATTTATTCCATGTAACGGAGAAACATGTTATTTGCCAGTGGTTGAAAAATCTTGAACGAGAATTGTGTCTGAAAATAATCTGATATTATAATGATGAGTTTTGTTAGAAATATAGTAAAAGGTAAATTCAACGGGGTTAATTAGAAGATCAATCAATGAACAGTTCTGCGATTGGACCCATGAACTTGCTCATAGTAAGAAAACGTGAATGTTCGAAGGTATTGATAACAAAAAACAAATTTTGGGCGGGACGAAGTTTGCCGGGTCAGTTAGTTACTGAATAAATTTCCTGTCTAATGGTATATAATACAACATATGTCGCAATAACGATTTTGAATAATATGCGTTTAAAAACTCTTAATGAATCGTTATATTTTTCGTAGAGTGACCCCCCCTCTATAGAAATCAAATACATAGTCCTATGCCAAAACGGGTTAAATGTTTTGCGATAAGGAACAAAACTACCGCTTTTCACGGAAATCTGGGAACTATATCGATTTGGCATGGAATTGCTGTATATCTGGATGCTAGTCTTCAATTTGTATAGTTCACTTCGTTTATATTTTTCTTCTAGTATGTTGGTAGGCCAATGCTCTTGAAGAGAGGTGCGCCGAATGTGTATTCGCAACACCATGGTATTTTCGTCGATGGTGTACCGATTACGCAGTCGTACCAGTAATATTTATGTAGCAACATCCAAAATCATGTATGGTGGGATATTGTTTATGTCGATCATTGTAGTTCGTAAATCAATATTTATCAAAAAATCGCAATAATAGATAATACTAAGCTCTTCAACTAATTGCAAATTTGAGCGGAACTTAGGTTTGATGAACTTCCATAAAAGCAACAATCAGATAACGGGGAAGACCTATTCTGCTTCAGACTTAATAGGCCACACGAGGGCATTTTGCAATGATCATGATCGTTTGCAATTCTATATAAACGATATGAATTAAAGACATAGTGTGGGATAAATTACTAATGATCGTTTGTGGAACGTTTCTTATTGTTTTTATACAGACTAATGATAATGTCACAATTCTATCGGACATTGAATTTCTTCCTAATTAGTGGAATTTCTCGTTCGTTACATCATAATAAGATCTGTACGAGTATGATGCTAATTAGACTATTAGTTTCATTGCATGCAATTCAAATCCCGTTATGGGCATTTACATAGACCTCATTATTCAGTTTTCCCACAAAAACTGAAACATTTCCATTCAATCGGAATCGGCTCCACATTCAGAGTGCATGCTACTAGTATCGGCAAAACGCATCAATTAGTAAATAACGGCCATAAAGTGTCGCCAAATACAAGAACTTCCGCTGACGGCTGCAGCAAAACCATAAACTAATCGGAAACCACCTTCACGCAAACCACTCGATTACCGCTTATTTATCATTTTTGTTTACATTGCCCTCAACAATATGCACCCTCGGGTACCGATTCCCAGCTTCGGTGGCCACCACGAACCATTCGTTTTGATAAGCCCTCGCATTTTAATTAATTGTATTACCACTATTGCCTTGTTTGCGGCTAAATTTTCCCCACAAATCTGTTTGCTCAGTGATAAACAATTTTATTTCAAGACGCGCACTAACACCAGTGCGACGGCTGCCCCCTCGCTTTTGCATTCTGTGTGAGTGGGTGGCTTATCGTAAATCTAATTACCTGTTGTTGTGAGGAATCGAATTATTCGCTGTATTCATTGATAACTTTGCGCTTCTGATCGCGTAATGAATCGGAGGGACTTTTTTGTCGCACATGCGCAACGATGTGCCGTCAGTCTGACAGCAGAGACATTCAGCGGTGGATAGTGAAACACAGTGATACCTCGTGTGTTGATGACAAATGGCGGTTGGCATTTTGAAGCGAGCCGCCAGAGGCAAGCCAGTGTTAACATGTGCTGTTCTCACATTACACGATAATCTGACGCTCTGCTATCATCGGGCAATAAATTGTAATTGCTTCATCATCACAGTTTGATCGTTGTAATCTTTATTTAATAATCATCTGCCAGAGCGAGGAGCCGCCTGGCATCTAATTGATATTGCATAATTAAGCCGCGTGCAGTACTAGACCATGAACGAGTGCACCGAAAGGGCAAACATTGGACCGGACGCTGGAGTTCAAACGCTGCTGGAAGATCAAAGTCAGTTACGGCGACCGGGTTCTCGTAACCAGTTTGCATTCAACTTGTTGCCGATAAGAATGAGTCAAGAACGGTTTGAAAACATGTTGCGTTCACTATGCCATGCCTTCGAGTGAGTGAGTGACATGCGAGTTGTGCTTCGATAAGTTCCAGCGAATGCTATCACTGCACTAGTACTATTTTCGTACTCTATCCATACTGGAACATCAATTGAGGGATTGAAAAACAATATTGTTAAATCACTCGTGTCGATAATAAGTTCAAAGATTGCGCCTGGAATGACAAGATTGAGGCACACGCATAGTTCGTGCTTGTATCTCTAGTTTTCCAATGATCGATTTCCAGCAGAAATTTGTAATGCTAATGAAGTACCTCGGCTAGCAAATGAACTAATTAAAAAGTGCTGTCAGGGCACTTGACACTTACTAGTTAACCACGTCGTTTTACATGATACCCACTTAGTGTTGAGTTTAATGTTTTCTACTAATACGTGAATGTTGTCTATAAGTTTTCGTATATTACAATACGCACAAGAGAAATAATATTCATGTGAAATTCATGTGTAAATAGCCTCTAACCTATTGCTTAAAGTACAATTTTCCTAGCTCTAGTTTTTGGTGACCTCGTTGACTGCACTAATGAACATCATGGGAACCCAGCTGTTTTTTTAAACAGTTTGTGATCTAACATCAACGTCAGGAACAATCGTATCGAGTGGATAATTTCGCAATTGATATATGTACTTACCATTGCTAACTGATCTTGAGCCTCGATTCAAGTATCAAGCTAGCAGTGAATTTAGAAGCTTTAAGCGCGAGTGTAACTTACGACAGATTAAAATCTGTTAGAAGATCTGTCCTCGCCTTTAGATAATTATTTTTCCATCTGACAGCTTACATCGTTACTGTTTCACATTAGTGTCAGACGTGCAAACTCATCTATTCTAGCAACTTCTGTGCTCTTACGTTCTCAATGTGGCTCTTTTTGTGTCTGTTTATTTTTGTCAGAGAAGCATGTTTTTCATGTCGCCTGATAGACGGGATCAAGTTCGTTGAGAAATAAAACATGTCTCCATCCAGTGTGCGGTCAATGAACGTGTTTCATCTTTAATTTGAATCATTGTGTCGTAATGTTGTTTGACGATGCTTTCGGTCATGCAATCATTCTGAAGTATAATCCAATGAGTTAGTTTGCAGATTAAACATCATGTTTGTCACTATTAACAAATTGGGAACATGATTAATGCTTTGCGGTCGGAATTAATTTCCCTTGAAAGAGATCCTCTTATCTTTCCACGCTAATAATATTTTGTTTATATCTAGTACCGTTGCCAATTATTCATAGAAACTCCGTATACATTCAAGGAAAAGTTCAGTAGACATTAAAATTCGTTTAAGGGGGTATTCTAGTGTAGAGACACGAATTTCGGACGTTTTTTCGAACTCCGTAAAAATAAAACAAAGAATATTTTTACTATCCATTATATCATTATTCGTTTATCCAACTTTCAACAATAAAACAAAAATAGGACGGAAAAAAAATATTCATAATTAGAATAGTTACATGCTGGTGAAGTGAGGGTGTTCAAAAAAAAGTTGTGCCATGGCGTACACGATTCCAGTCCTTCTGGTTATCTGAAACAAAAAAATTCTGAATCAGTAAAGATGTCGCTATGGCATGAACCTCGGAGAAGTCAAAAACATGGGTTTTAACAAAATGGCGGCCGTTTGAAAACAAAAATGCTGTTTAAAACGTTTTTTTTTGCGTTTACCGATTTTTTAAAAATAGTAAAATTAAAAAGTTATAATTTTTTATTGGTTCATGCGATAGAGAGATGTATGCAGATTATTTTCATATAAATTTGTGATAAATCGGTTCAGTAGAACTTGAGATATCGTGTACGCCAGTTAGAAAAAAACTAGTTCCGAGAGAAACGCGTTTGCAGTTCATTGTGATGGCCGTAACAGGTTAGATACCACATCACTAAGATGGCTCTAACTAGGTAAATAATAGGATTTTCGATAAGTCCTCTCTAGAGTATATTCTTGAATGCCTAAACTACAGAAATATGGTAAAAAAAAATTTCGATTTTTTCAGATTTCTAGACTAGAATACCCCCTTAAAAAAATGTAAACTATTACATCGTTGTATAAAGTATTCAATATGATTCCTCGCTGTGGTGACTGAGAGCAGACAAACGACCGCAAAGGGTTGAAAGCCCTTTTCTCTATTGAAACTAAATGCTTCTTGTGTTGTTCATTGTATTATCGCGTTCACATATTTTTCAATAAATTTTGTATGATCTCTAACACACTGGAGAGCATGGCTATTTATTTGAATTATGATAGCATACCAAAAATTATAGTAAAACATCGCGTTTACGATAGGTTCAGTAATACTTTGGTTGTATAACTCCTCAGAAATACTTTCTAGTTGTGTACAGGAAAGTTGATCCTGTGATCCCTAGCCGTTAGAGCGCACAGAAAAAACAAAACGGAAAAAAATCATAACTTGTCTGAAATGCTTTCTAGGAACATCCTATCCAAAGTTGATCCTATAATCCCTGATCTTAAGGTGAAGGTGGAAGCTAGCCATTGTAGTAGTATAGGTAAACCCTCGTGTAAAAATGGGGTAATAGTGTTTGTGACAGAAGAGCAAAGCACACGTAAATAGATCAAATCACTTATCAGACTGTGTGGCGCTTCATTGACATGAGTGTTTAAATACAATTAAAAAAAAAATAACAATTCAATACTAAAGTAAAATGTATGAAAGATATTTTTCGATGAACAATTGCAAATATAAATATATATAGAAGGTGCATTTGCATATGAAATAAAATTCTGATTATACGCAAGCGTAACATGAGCAAATTTATAACACATGCGAATTGGGGCTCTTTTCGTATTAACAAGTTCTTCCGCATAGTAACTCGATGTGGATAATTCCTTAATATTTTCCTTCGTTGATCATATTGTCTCCACATATTCACGTTGGAGAGTCTTAACCCTTCTCTTCGTTGGCCGAGGCATTTTGATTGAATGTAATACTTTTCCGTTTATTGTTTTTGAAAGTCAATCATAGTTTGGTTGATATTACTTGATGGAAAGTGTGCGAAAACGATCATTTTCTTCTCACTGTTTCGCAAAATTATTGATTTTCGGGCGAGGGGTGAGGGAGGGATATGAAAGAAATGGCAGCCATTTGAGACTAGCTTCCACCTTCACCTTAATGGATGACAATGATTTAGTTCGCAATTTTACCGCTAGGGCGCACAGTGGTAAAAGAATATTCAAATCGAGGTAAAATTGATGAGTCTTCAGGAATACTTTTTCGAAACATGGTGTCTTCTGAAAAATTTTATTTTATGATCCCTGGCCAAAACGGGGTGATCAAAGTTTAGTTCATAATATTATCGCTAGGATGCACAGTGGTCAGAAAAAAATTAAAATGCAAAAATTAAACACCTCAGGAATGTCCTCTGGAAACATGGTATTTTCTACAAAGTTGATCCTGTGATCCCTAGCCATAACGGATTGACAATTGCTTAGTTAAAAAAATCACCTTAAGAGGAGCGCTGATGTACATTTTGTAAAAAAGTAGAAGGGTCTGAACCTAGAGGCACGGACGTAAGTTTGACGTAGGACTGTGATGAGAATTTCTTCAGTGATATAGTAAAACAAAATATTTCAAGCAATTCAGTATTTTTATTGAAAACATAACGGTTGTTCTTCAAAAAAAAAAAAAAAGACAGTGAATGTTGGCAAGGGGGCGTGCTCAGCCGTACGGCGCAACTTGGTGAAGATGCTCTCACAAGAGAATTGGACGGCACTGACATTCATCTTCCGGATGCAATTCTGGATCCTCGTGGTCAGATGCTTTGTGTCCTTGGCTCGCCAATTATTTTTGTACACCAGTGCACAGGGGGAGTCAAAAAATCGAGGGGTTGTATCCAAGACACGACCGCTTAGGACGTAGGACTACCCAATCTGTTTTTTTTAATTTGTTGGTTTATCATTTCGGATATTATTTGCTAATACGTCGAAATTTCATAAATAACTCTTTAGTAAAAAGTTCAGGGGACCCTGAAGAGGTTTAATGGCTTGCGTGGTTTTGTAGAATCATTTCGAGAAGTAATGATTCTTTCTTGCCTTTGCGAGAACAATACACTAATTGGTCATATGTCGCAATTTGTTTCTTTATATCAATGCACGCATTGCAATGAGTATTTAACGAGAGGCATCTTCCGTGCATCAATATCCAACATTCTTCCATTGAACGAGCATCAAACACGCGTCTAACAGATGCACACAGTTGCAGCGATAAAAATGAAACATCGCGAGAATGACCGTTTATGGAAAATCGATTCTTGATTCTCGGTCAAAACCGTCAACAAAGCTGGGAGTTTGTTGCATCATAACAGAGCCGATGCGCACGAGAGCAAATACGAATGGCAACTAAAAGTATCGAAGGTGTGCTATTTACATGTACAGGAAATGAACAAGTTCTAAGTTTCGCGCAACGAAAACGAGCAACACACACAAAGTCAAACACTGATGGCTAGAAGCGACCTATAATATTCGAAATATTCGCTAGCGTTCACAGCTCAAGGGGAAACATAAAACACAAAACGAGCAGAATAAGCGACCTTTGTTGTTTCGGGCACAGAAAGATTCTGAGAATTTTCCTCAGAGGAGATGCAATACTTATACGCTAGCGACAGCTTAGTTACTATGCAAGGGCGTAGTATACTTCGCAAATATTCTCTTTTCGCTACACCCCCTCGTTGTTTCTATTCTAGCGGCTGCATAAGTTGCCTGTTATTGACAGCTCTGTTCGGGAAAGCACATAAATGGACAGAACAAATGTATAGGGAAATGGGAATGCTTCCAATTTTCATCAATTTCAACCATATACAGACTATGGGATTGTAATGTATAGCATATAAAACAAATCTTAGAAAATTTCCGATCCGATTGGTATGCAAATCGTTAAAATCCGTTCGCAGCAAACATAGTTATTAACGTTAACTTTATTTCATAAAAACGTGACCAGTTTTCCCATTAGAATGATGATCCTCTAAGAACGAAACCACAATCTTCTCCAGGCACATCGCAAAAAGGCGACGTTTCACTTCGAACTACAGAATCTTCCAAATCATATTTGGCGAGACAAACTTCGAGAAGCTTACCCAACATATGCTAATTCAATTGCTTTTTCTGCCTGCTGAGCCCTGCCGAGTCTCACTTTCTCCCGAAGGAGCTCAAAAAGTTGCCTCCTCGTAATCGAAAATAGTTTCATTCTGTTATAAACAAACAATAACATCAATCTCCACTAGGTATTCCTTTTCCATACATTTCTTAATCATCATTACCTTTTTTTGTTTTTCTTTTTTCTCTTTTTTTGATCGTACCATCGAAAATTGGCCAGAAGTTTTTATCAGACTCTCCTAATATAAATACTAAAGAACATCTTGAACGTTGTTAGTGCCTGGGCATCGGCGAGGATAGTATTTTAATCTTCTATTAAAAATAAAATGTCAACTAATTTAACATGATGCCTTTTACCTCTCCATATGTCAATGTATTAAATCTTGAATGTGTAATCAAGCTATAAGATTGGTAAAGTACATCCATTCGAATAATTTGACACGTTGTTTGCTTTTTTTTTATCGCATTTGAATGCGTATCATAACACTCGGAAAAACGTTGTTAACAATGCAGCTTTTTATTTATTATTTCAAGTCAATTTTTTGAATAACGGATGTAGTATGAAAATATTCGTAATTTTAACTTCACGATGTATTTTATGATGATAGAGTGCTAAAAAATTAGTTTCTAGTAATAGCTAGATAGTACCACTACATCTAAAAACGGGCTTCTTTCCGACTTTCTCGGTTTCGTACCACTCTGAACTCTAAACTCTTAACACTGAATTCTGAACTATTTGATCTGTCTATAGTTTTGAATTCAGAACTTGGTGGCGAGTGGCGTGGACTTCAAGATGAATTCTGATATAGAAAACATATGTGTATGCATCGGCTCGAGCAATTGACAGATTTAGAATTGTCTTGAACTGTTGTATCAGATATGATTTTACTTTAATGAGATTTTCCAGATTGTCCTAACGGCATCATGTTCTAGAAAAACCGGTTTTTTCATGAATTTACAAAGTTGCAAATAATTTATTTTGATTCTCCGATATACTTATTTAAAAAAATGTTTTTCGTAGGAATCATAGTAGAAACTAAGTTATACTACAATATAATTCACCGCATTATGTAAACACATTGTTTGCTTGGGGTTTTGAATCGTTCGATTTTGGAATCAATTACTTAACGAAGTTAAGTGGATAGTGTGGATATGCATAATGTGTGTGGATTTCATCGGGAATGCGTTAAATGGTTCAGCAGGAGAAATCAACTAAATAAATTGAAACCTTGGTGTAGATTAATTATCATAAAGAAGATAGTGGTGACAATTCCACCAATCTACTAGTACATCTTTCCTAAGGGTTTTTCTCACATAAATTCATGTGTATCAACTTTTAATCACAGCGCCATTCAGCTCTTATTCATCATCGCATGACGCGTTTAAAATGCCATTGAGTAAGCCGCGAACCTTCAACCTGTGTTAGATGTTTTTATTCTCTTTGAATACCAACCAACCAACATTTTACACTGCTATGCTGCATCCGAATCATTTGACTACACGACACAATCAAGCAACATGTGTTTATCACGTATAATGTTAATTACTATTACAATTATTATTGCCTTTATGAAAGAGATGATATATGCGTGGGGTGGGGGGAGATATATAGAAGCGAGACATCAACAACTCGAAGCATGCTGCAGTTGGGGCATGTTGAGGAGTATTTTTTTGTTACGGGAATCTAAACAACATTAGTCCTCATGTTTTATCCATTCATATTGTTTTTATCTGTTTCGTCGTGTTTCTGTTTAATTGTTTAAAGAAATATATATGAATATGTTATTCTCATATATTTGATCATTCAATTGGTGCTCACTTCCAATAGAATTAATACATACTCCTTTACGAGGTGAATGATCTGAGGGTATAAGAAGATATATAAAGGCTCGAAATTTACCGTATCGAACTCGACTTTTCATGCTGCAATCCGTTCCATCCAAACCTAATCGATTTGTGCCAATGTGACGGGTAACAGATGTCAAAGTAATCTTTCCATATTTGTGAAGCAATTTACTCTCTATAAGAATAACAGGTCCGAATGCAGTTTTAAACTGTTCAAGTTTTAAATTCAACATTAAAATCGCATTTTTCTTTTCTAAATAGAGAAAGCTTAACAACAAGGAATTAATGGTACCCTAAGCACTAAATCCATCATATTTTTTTGTGCATTTTTTGATATCCTTATACATTACATTAAATGAGTTTAGAAGTAACAAATAATGTGCTATCCACCCAAACTGGTACAGCTATACTCAAGAGGCGAATTTGTATATAAAATATATGCCATAGCAATATAAAAGCAATATGAGAGAGAAAATTAAGAGACACTTTGCAAATAAGATCACACTAACCCCTTTTCTCACCTAACGGCCCAGCGACGACGGTAAAAATTATTGTAAGAGAGATGACACAGTATGATTTAATTTTATTATGTGTTGTAATATTCTAGTGCAGGGGTTTTAAGATTTTTTTATGGCAGAGCACTTTTTATAGCAAAATTATTTGACGGAACACTTGCATTTTTTAATCAACAAAACAAATCCTATTTGCATTGACATTACCCAACTGGGAACTACTCTATTAGGCTATTACGGTTGCGCGTCGCAGTTACACGACATTTGACCTGAAGTAAACAAGATAATTCACTATATGCCCCGTGAAATAAAATTAAACAATGGCTTACTTCAAAGAGGGATTTCAAGTGGGAGTATTTGCTATAACTTCGTGGAGCACAAATTTCCCGCTGAGCACTATTTGAAAACCCCTGTTCTAGTTCATTGGTATAACAGCACCGATATAACAGGTATATCAAGTATATATATGTGGATACCATGGTTGTGAGCAGTGTTGCCACATTCTTTCTCATCTGTACTTTTTTTCGAAAAATCTACCAAAAATCTGTACCATCGAAAGAATTTATTGTAGAGAAAAAACTTATTTATTAGCATGAAAAAAATACTTATTTATTTAATACATAGTTATTCTGAATCTAGATTGCATACGATCGTTTATTAAAATTTTCGAGTTGCAAACATCGTAGCGTTTGATCAAATCTTTTAATCTCAAAATAGCGTCATCGTATCGTTGCTGAGCCGATCTCGAAGCTTATTTTCGTTCTGATTATATTCAGAAAAAAATCGGAGTGAGGCATAGTGAGAACGTTACAAACAAGACATCGAAGCGCCGAAATACGAACGAACCGTCAATTATTTTTAGCCATCCAATTTTTGTCTACCAACTCTGCACATACTCGTTTTTTGAAACTGTGATTTCCTTAGGGAGTAATTTTATCTTTAGAGTACAGAATAAATTCTCTACATCTTGTATATTCTCATTGTAGAATCCTGGAAACGCTTCTAACATAACGCTAATGCTTGTCAAATTGGAATGGGCGTGGCCTTGAGCGTTGAATAATCAAATCATCAAATAAATATTCGCTCGATTAAACGAATACTTAAAGACAATTATTCGAATATATCGAATATTTAAAAATGACCCCACGATTAATCGATAATCGAATAAACGATGTTCAGGATTCGGATGTCAGATATAAGAGAGGCTGGAAAACGAACGAAATGGCTGGAAAAGTTTGCCTGACTAATTTCCAACAACGGAATTTAACGCTATCGATTCATAAACCAGAGTTACTATTATAAGCAGAACCAGACTTTTAAAGGCTCTTATGTAGTTTTCAAATAGAAAAAAGATGCGAGTTTGAAATTTTCATTAATTTGTTTTTTTTTTAATTGACAACATGATATTTGTTAACTGTTTTTGTTTTGATTTAATCAATTAAATGAAAATGAAGGAAGCATCTAACAGAAAAAACGCTTATTATCTGATAAAAAAAAACATGCCTATTATATAACAAACATGCCCTATATTAGGGGGGCAATGAAAATGGTCATCTCGAACTTCAAAAAGTTACCCCAAAAAAAACGTTCACCACCTCGAAAAAACACCCTATGCCAAATATCAGGGACTTTAGGGGGAGTGGCACAAAGCGGTCAAAGTTTGAGTTTTTCAAAAATCGAAAAATCACCCAAGGGGGGAGGTAAAGGAAATTTGATGCCAAATGCCTTAGAATTGCATGAAACGTCGAGATCTAGTGTCTTCTCGAGAATTTTTTTGTCAGAAATGGATACTCTGGGACTTTTTTTTTTCGGAATACGAGACGAAACGTATGGTTTTGGATACCAATTTAATAGTTATCTCGATTTTTCATCGGAACTTGGTGCGAAATGTAGAATTCCACGATAATATATCCTACGCAAAATATAAGCTCATTCGGACTTCATTTATTAGTGTCACAGACGTTAAAATTTGAGTTTTTTTTTAAACAACCAAAACACCGAAAATCGGGGTTTTTAAAAAAAAATTTGATACCAAATGTCTTGAAATTGCATTAATCGTCGAGATTTACTGTGTTCTGTCTTTCTGTATTTCCCTTCACAAGAGGGAAAACAGATCACCACAACTGCCAACACTGGCAGAACATGTGCAACGAAAAACTTAGACCTGAGCTTTCGGAGCAGAAAACAACACACGAAAGCTCTCAACACACGCTCGCAATCACTCTCTCTATGCTCTCGCACTCATCTGCCGTTATCGTCGTCGTCGCTGCCGCTCACACGATCTAATGGGTTCTTCTCACTTCTCACTTTTGATATGTTGCTCCTTTACTGGGGGGATTCTTTTTAATATCTATTCCCCGAGCCAGCCAGCACAGAAACGTTGGGACTTCTTATCACTTAAAACTCCCGAATTATCGGCATATCACTGACCGAAATCAACGTTTAATTTATCACTCGCGCGATACTTGATGCCACGTATGAACAACTCACGGAACGAGCTCACTCTGAACTTTTCCAAAATACTGTATCGGAATTTTCCACAAAATAGCCAAATCTTCTACCCAAAATCGTAGGATACTCCCTTGAACGCTATTCCGATACTGCCGTAACATCTACTTCCTTACCTCGATCGTACCGAACGATCGGAAAGAAGCTCCCGTGGTGAAATCATCTCTCGCTCCCTCTCTCACACCGTTCGAATGCCTTCGGAATGCTTTCTCCCGACTTGCACCCGTTCGCTCATCTCACGACGAGTATGCCATGTGCGACTATTGCATGAGAAGATTGCGTGTGTGTGGTCTTTTTTTCATCGATGCGCATATTTTTGCTTTGCATTAATTAACTGCAAAGCTATTTAGCCAGCTAGGGTTACTACAACTGTTATCTCGGAAAAAATGACGAAAAAAAATGTTCGTTTTTCCGTCTAAATACAGTAAAACCTGTTTTTGTGAGAATTTTTTTGACGTAGAACTACGTCTTTCATTAAGGATGCTAAATCAGAAAACAGGTCACGATTTTATGAAATAAACTTAACGTTAATAACTATTTTTGCCGCGAACGGATTTTGGCGATTTACATACCAAACGAATCGGAAATTCCCTAAGATTTGTTTGATAAGCTATATATTACAATCTCATAGTTTGTATACGGTTTAAATTTCATTCAATTTCCCCATATATTTGTTCTGTTCATTTGTGTGCTTTCCCGAACAGAGCTGTCAATAACGAGCAACTTATCGACGAGTAAGATGTAAAGTCTCCGTGAACAAAGCAAAAGATAAAGAACGAAGGGGAATATTTGCCTAGAGTAGAAACAGTGGATCTCGCTGAGGCAAACTTTCATTTTTCGAGAGGAAATCGACTGGACAACATCGTTGCTGGGCGAGCTGGACGGCGAGGGATCGAATGCCTTTCTCAAGGCAATGGGTTGGAGGAGTAATATGATGGATAAAGTAAAGTTTTCCAAGGGCCTTTTTGAAGGCTAGAGACGAATGAACTGAAGAAGTTTCAGTCTCAAGTAAGGAAGGAAGGCAAACTTTCAGTATCGTTCTGTATTCAAAGCAATGGATATCGCTTGTTCTTCCTTGTTTTGCCTCATCAGATGTCTTCGTTTCGAATTGAGCTGTGGACGCGACCAAATTACTCACTCGCTGATGTCTCTAGCATTGTAATCATTGCGTCAAACTGACGCCATTGCATTAAGGCTTGATGATTTCCCACACTTTTGTGTGGGAAATCATCAAGCTAGACTATCGTCTACTCACCAAGAAAATAAATGTTCTGAAAATATTTCTGCGATTTGGTTTCGTATTACGGTAGCAAAACTCTCTCCACAAAATGACCCGTACGTAAAAATAGTGCATCTTCGCTACGCTGAAACCCCATTTGTATCTGCTCCCGTGTGCATTGGCCCTGTAACGATGCAACAATCGCCTATTTTTTTATGCTATGATTGACGGTTGTTTGGTGTTGCAAATTATGCAGTCGTAATGATGAATATACACAAGGAAGGGAGATAGCGGGAGGGAAATATTTAAGCTAGGATATAGGTAATGAATCTCTGCTGAGACAAAATATTCAACTTTTTCCAAGCAGTTAACATTGTTTGTTTCCTGTCATCAATGCATTGAACTGACTCTATGGCGAAGCAGGTGTGAAGGTTGTACACCAATGAAATATTTGGGGAGTACCAAGTTATTCTATAAGTTATTAATAAGTTATTTATAAGTTATTAAATTATTATTTATTATAAGTTATTATAAGTTATAAGTTATTAAATTATTAATTTGTTTGGGCTCGCATGCCAGTCGCAAAACTGCTTTCAACTAGGATTGCATTTGCGCTAACCTTGATCATAATGACGCAGTGCTACTCTTTTCGAGGTTATGAAGATTAACAGATAGAGTTTATTTCGTTTATTTAGTCACCAAGAAAGTAAATGTCGTTCTGGAATTTTGTATGTGATTGGGTTTTGCTTACCATTAGCAAAACTTTCTCCACTAAGGATGACAGCTGCGCTTATCTCGAGCATGAATTGTTCTGCGAGCACAAGAATGAATCATCATATAATTATCGTTGAATGAATTTACAATAAAAAAAACATTTCAAAGCGACCAAACTGGTGGAATGGTGATTTCAAAATTTTTGTAGCATTTTAAAATAATATCTGCAGTTATAAACAAGCGACTTGAATAAAACCACAGTGTAGTTCTACGTCAACAAGGCGGTCGTGTCTTGAACACAACCTCCTATAAATTTTTTGTGCGATTTTCTGTTCTTGTGCGGTTTTTTTTGTGCGGTGTATGAAAAGAAGCATATTTGACGAAGTTATCGCCCATTTAGTTTTTTTCGATGGTTTATATGCATTTCAGTGCGAAAAAAGCATATTTGCGTCTCAATTATCCACTTCTGAAATCATTCCTCTTCTCTCATCAAATGCTCTAAGTTTTTGCATGACATGATTTCTAACAGCTACACGTTTCGGCATGCAACTAAAAGCACAAAACAGCCGCGCGCAACCGAAAAGGCAAAGTGTCCCATCGCAAAGCAGGGAAACAAAAGGAAATTAAACGGTGAATGGCGTGGATTTGAGTTATTTTCTTGGGGGAAACTTTTTTTATGCGGTCCCTATCTACGGCACAAATAAAGTTTTTTTTTCAAAATGTGTACCGAACACGACTTTTTAAAGCTACTGATGAAGTTTTGCACGATTTTTTTGACGTGGGACTACGTCTAACCGGAGTATATGGGGGGTAAAATGAAAACCTAAACACAGAACATGCAGGAGAAAATGAAAGATTCCGAATGCTTATAACTCGAACATTTCTTACTGGATCGGAAAGATGTTTGCATCAATTGATAGGGAATTTTTCTACGCGTCTATCGTAATTAATAAAATGTTATTTTTCATTAGATAAACAATTGAATAACTGTAAAATGTTAAGCGTTATCTAAACGCCCTAACTGCCTCGTTTTGATTGGCCCGATTTACGGCTTCCCCAACACAGCCATCATAACCAAGCAGCCTTGGGGAAATCGGCATTGCAAATACATGAAAGTCGGGGGTATTTTTGTTCCGACTGAAATATGTTTCCCTAACACAGACTTCAAATCCATGGAGCGTGGGGAAATTGGCATTGCAAATTCATGTAGGCCGGGGGTATTTTTGTTCCGACTGAAATGTGTTTCCCCAACACAGACTTCAGAATCAAGGTGTCTGGGGGAGTTGGCATTGCAAATTCATGCAGGTCAGGGGTATTTTTGTTCCGACCGGAATGTGTTTCCCTAACACAGACTTTAAATCCAAGGAGCGTGGGAAATTGGCATTACAAATAACGTAAGTTGGAGGCATTTTTCTTCCGACTGAAATGTGATCCCCTGACACAGACTTCTAATTAATGAAGCGTGGGGAAATTGGCATTGCTAATTCATGCAAGTCGGGGGTATTTTTGTTCCGATTGAAATGTGTTTACCCAATATACGTACTTTGGTACTCGCTTATCTTTGTGCAGACTAAAATATGTTTCCTTTACACTGTCTTCTAAACTTAGGAACCTGGGAAAATCGTGCAGACATTAGAGGTGAATGAACTTTCAAGTTTAAAGCAAGCAAAATTCATATTTGCTGCTCACTGAATTTCTACGCATACCATTCTATGATTAGGCAAAATATTGATAACCATTTGCTGCGATAACGCCTATCGATCAAACAATATGCGTTCGACGTACATGTCAAAATCGAAACTGAGTACCAGAAATTCATCAATTCATGCAAATCCGCTGTTCGAAGAAGTACGTACACTTGAGAGATGCAACCTTCATAGTGAAATGTAAAATAAAATAATCGTTTGAAAATTCTTCCGTTCACATATTTTGTCCTAGGCATCAAACCAAACGTAAAAGGACTGTCATTCAATTTACTTGGAACGAAGAACATAATCTATCACAATGCATGCATGACATTACATGGCATTTATTCAATCTCTTTACTTAAAAAGCAAAGATATTGAATTCAATTAAATTCGGAAATTGTTTTACTCAATCAAAAATTCAATCAATACAAACAAATGATTGCTAAGCTAAGGTAGTCCCACGTAAACCTTGCGGTTATATCAAAGATATAACCCACCCATTTTTTATGCGACTTCTTTGTGCGGTCCCTATTCCCTGCCCAAAAAAATGGTTTGTCTGTAGTCGATTTTTGATCAGAAAAAAGTCGATTTTTGATCAGAATCTCGACGTGTCAAGCAATTTTAAGACATTTGGCATCAACATTTTTTTGATAAAAAACCCGATTTCCGATGATTTTTCAAAAAACTCAAACTTTGACCGCTTTGCGCCACAATCCCTTACGTCCGATTGAGCTGATATTTTGCATAGGATGTTTTTTCGAGGTGGTGAACATTTTGTAAAGGGTAACTTTTTGAAATTTTATGGTCGATTTTTTCCCATACATTCATTGGCACCCTACCTATATATTGATCAACTTACCCTGTGTGTGCGGTTCTTTCGAATGAATACTTATCCTTTGCCAAACAGCAAACAAATCGTCGTAAAATGAATGAAATATAAAAACACAATGAACTTATTCTTCAAACCAATATATTGACTACAACAAGTTGGATAATTGCAGATTGGAACAAGACTATTCTAACAAGGCTCTTAAACTTTAACACAACACAAATCAAGACATCAGCCGACCATAAATCAGCTATTGAAATATTCACTTCTCGCGATTGCAATCGATCTTATTGGAATCTTTTGTTTGGTTGAATATTAGCTGTAAACAAACTTTCCACGTCATTTCACGTAATATTGCGGATGATACTTTTCTACGAGATATAGTTGTAGGTGCAGGATTTGACCTTTTGACCATCCAATTCACGTCAGCTCAGCTGCTGGTGACGTTAACCAGCAACTACTGCTTGTAATTTAAACCGTATTGCATACGAGAAATAGAAATAGCGAACGGATCAAAAACATCCATTCTGAAAAAGTACAAAAATAAAACACATTAAAATATATCTTAGTTTACTTATCTGTTCTCGCGTTAAGAGTGTTTTAAGGTTACAAGACAAAACATCAGTGTGTAAACACATCTGTGTCACAGCAATCAACCTGGAAAACCCCCATTTGCATAAAGATGACGCCCACAAAGCACGAAAACAAACACAAAAGATTGACCCCATCAACTACAGGACAGCATCAGCATCATCATTTCCCACCGAATGGGAGAATAATGACATTTCTACTCCACCACAGCCACAGTAACAGATTTAAATATCACGTTGCGTCGAATGCGACACGAGCCGCAACTTGTATGGATTGATTTCTCAGACACCTCGTAATTCTATTCAATTCCTGCTTGGCGCAGAAAGTACCTTACAATTAGCGTGAACTGACACGAGGGAAACCTTAACCACAACAACAGCGTGATCCGGGTCTCTTGGTCGCCATCTAATGGGGAGAACTCTATTTTTTCATTCTCCAATTCATAATTTCCGAAATTGGAAGAAATCGGGATGGTCGTAGTTCCGCAGGATCCGATCCATTGTACTCGATACGTTTAATACCCAATATTGGATACTTCACACCACAACCAACGATCGCTGCATTGCAATTACTACTATTAATTCGACGCCTTGACACGGTTTCACCTTCCACGAAGTACGCGGGCTTGCTGTTTGCGGGTCTACCCGGAAACGACACTTCGTTATTTTCCACTCCGAGCAGCAGCCTTCCATTGATTTCCCTCTCGATTGAGCATTATAAGATTAACCTTCTCAACCGTGGCGCTATATGACGCAGCAATGCGCATCTCCAAGTTCCAAGTGTTCTAATGGGGGAGGAGAAAGAAAAAAAAGCATCCGACTGGCATCTGCGATGCGATTATGATTTATTTTCTCACATTGTTAGCACTTTATCAGTGTGGAAATCCCAACTTTTTAGCTGCGTCAGAATCATGATGACTTGCGATACTACTTCCAGCGAACGCACATCAGAAATTAGATCATAAATCTAAGTACACTTCGCCGCAGCATCCGTTTTTTTTTTTTCGGACGATCAGTGCGGCTATAATTTGTCAGCAGTCGGCCGCTTGTTGACGTCCAATTGTCGCATCTGCAGGGGGATTTTTTGTTGTTGTCCTCCCGCTATTATAATGCACCACTTAACGTGGAATTCAAGTGCCGTGCCTCGGTTGACCTCTTTCGAGCAGCGCGCACAATCCTGAAACTGAGCTGTCAACGTATTATGAGCTTGTGATTGATTCAATGGCACTATAAGTGGCGCTATTTACAGGTGATCGTATGCGGCACCCTGAGAAATCATGGCACGATTAACTCGATTAATGAGTACTTGCGGAGTGGCCAGAGGCGGCGACTTAGCTCCACTTCGCTATGTTATTACTGAATCAAGGAAAAATACTTTTCGTTTCTAGGAATTATTATTCTGCAGTTGCTGTGATTCGAAGAAAATACAGGAAATTGATGCAGATTCGACGGGGAAGTTTGATCCTGTAAATAATTAGTTAAAAAAACAAATTGTTTCTGTGCTACTGGATATAATAGAAATCAACAGATGGTTTCTGCTAACTTATTCCAAAAGACAATGTGGTACATCTCTTTACTCTGTACCGCCAGTGGCGCGAAATAACAAAGTTACTAGCTTTGTTCTGGAAGTCACCTTGTTTTATAGCCCCTTTTCTAGACCTGAATCGATAACAGAAGAGGACACGCCTTCAAATATCATCTAATAACCAACTATTCGCCTTCGGAAATGCTTTGGCTCGAGTAATTTTCACGTTCTTTACCGCACGGAATAAGTAGGTTTCACCCACATAAAATAAAAAAGTAAAAAATATTTTTTAAGTTAAACGGTTTAATGTACTAAAAGCTAGAAAATAATTAGGCAAGTAGCAGTTAGTAGTTATCACATCCCTCCCTTCCTTAATCTAGGGCAATGATGAGACTAAAATAAAATCGTGGGACACATGATGAAACAACTAATTGTGGATAATGGAAATCCGATTACTACACTTGCGAAAAAAATGGATTCTAGTCGCATAGATATAGTTTAGTCGCATACGAATATTGAAAGAAGACTGAAAACCTCTAAACTTTGAGAAATCATAACTCAAAAATGAAAAAAAAACGCATGTTTAATTTTCCGATATGCTATGTAAAAAACCATTAGCTTTAAGAAAAATATAATATATATATATATATATATATATATATATATATATATATATATATATATATATATATATATATATATATATATATATATATATATATATATATATATATATATATATATATAGCGCCCTTGGTCCCGAGACCATATAAACTATAAAAAAGCAAATACAATCAATGATCACGAGAACAAAATCCAAGTTTTTGCAGGTGTAGTATTTTTAATTGTCTTTAATTTGATTTGATTGAATTGACCAGGTAATTGTCTTTTATTTGGTTTGTAGATCACCTAAATCGGTCCAGTAGTTCAAAATTTATGAATTTTTGGAAAAGTGCGAAAAACTGATCTTTCGGACTCTAAAACCGAAATAATCACCCTAAAGAAAAATTATCAAAAAACGGCTCTAATATGTTGCAATAAGAAACAAAAATATCACTCTTCACGAAATTCTGAGAAACACTATATCGGTTTGGTATGGAATGGCTATATATATGTGTTGCGTCGACGTTGACGAGTGTTCGTAGAAATAGGTATACAAGAAACGTCCGTAAACCTAGTGTTAAACGTTACTACGAAACTCAGAGAATCGAACGTAAGGAGAAATGCCGTCAGAATGGATGTTCTATTAGTGATCAGGATCAAAAGCGTGTCGTGAGAGCGTTAAACGGGGTCCCAATGCTTCGGTCAGGGATGTGGCTAAAAAGTTGAATCTGACCAAGTCTTTCGTTCAGAGAGCCAAGGACTGGGAAATTCTATAGACGTACAAAATTCAGAAGGTTTCAAATCGTGACGAACGGCAAAATACGGTGGGAAAATCACAGGCTCGGAAACTGTACACCCAGATGCTGATGAAGCCTAATTGTCTCATCATGGATGATGAAACTTACGTCAAGGCGGACTTCTGACAGTTTCCGGGTTTACTGTTCCAGAAGTAAGGAAGTAGAAACTTTCAAAATTTGCCAAGATATGCATGATTTTGTAAGCGATCTGCTCATGTGGTAAACGGAGCGCGCCATTCGTTACTACCGGGACTGCATATGGACATATCTACCTCAAGGAGTGTCTACAGAAGCGTCTGCTCCCTCTGTTGAAGCACACGAGAGCCGTACGATATTCTGACCGAATCTAGCTTCGTGCCACTATTCAAAGATTGTCCTGTGCGATGCCAACGGAGTCACTTTCGTACCCAAGGGCAAGAACCCCCCAACGCACTGGAACTAAGGGAAATCGAAACATTCTGGGCTATTATGAAGCAGGCACTGCGGAAGCTTCTCAGGGAGATCAAATCTCAGGAAGACATGAAGATAAGATGGGTTTCCGTACAGAAAAAGCTGCAGTCAGATGTTGTACAGAACCTAATGAGTGGAGTGAAGCGTAAGGTGCAAGCATACGGTTATGGTATTGAAGTTGGATGAAATAAATGTGCAAAAGCTGGGTTAGATTTTATTGTCTGAAAGTTTGAAAAGGATCGGTCAACTTGGTAATTTTCCGTGATGCAATTTCATGTGGGACACCCTTTACTTGAGTATGGCGTTGTTCCGATGGAACGGTTTGGTTTCCGAAAGGGAATGACGACATCAACGGTGCTTTTGAACAATGAAAAGACCCTCAACAGTGTGTGTTACGATGGCTACATTATTAACACTAGGTTTACGGACGTTTTTAATATACCTATCTCTACGAACACGCGCCATTCCGACGCAACACACATATATCAACACTTAGAAAGCAATTTAACTATACACTACTAGCTAACCCGACAAACGTTGTTCTGTCACATGAATTAACTAGCGGATATTTTGGTTGTTCAATAAAAATAACTAATGTATCGTAATTGTGCTCAAATGTTTCAACGATTTATAAAATTAATCGAATGAAACGATGATTTGAATGAAAGTGTGTTTGATGTTCATGCCGGCGGAAATGACCTTGCGCATTTCCTTTCGATAAACAAACGTGAAACATTCATGAATATCAGTGCAATCAAGCATTTCATGTCGTGTTTTCCCGAACCTGAATACGGTCCATTCTTTGATGAAAATCAAACGGATAGTTGGAGATGGGAACTATGGCGTGTAGACGAATGGAGTGCTATAGACGATGACCGCCGACAAAAATAATAAAAAAAAACTATTTATCTTAATTAAAATGGTTAGAAGTGGGAAAAATGCAAAAATGTAAAATATGGAAGAATTGAAAATAATTATCCGAACGAATCGCCATTTTGCATTCTGTAACCAATTCGACTCAAGTCCAATCGAATATATAATATATATCTGCTACGGGGTACCTAATTTTCATTTATATTTTTTGTTTTGAAAGTGTGGCATGGTTGCCATATTTGCACAAATTGATTGTACTTGAGTCCAACCGATTACAGAATGCAAAAATGTGATCCGTTCGGGTAATTCTGACTCGATCGGATTCCAAAATACGGGTAAGTATTGGATCAGTAGACGAATCTGGAATTTCCGAGGAATTTACACTATCGATTTCTTAAGGGCGTGTTTTTCCACTAACTAAACTAAAAATGTATGAATGAGTCCTCACGTTTGTTATTCAAACGAATACATCCAGCAACATGTGGGACATAATACGTGTAACGTTGTAATATAGCTCGTTAAAGACATTATTTTATGTTTGAACACACGTGCTGTAATATCATGTGTATTGCGTTTTGGCCTGACAATAGCAATGACCGCATCGGTGATGCTCATGATAGCGTCTCGCAAGTGAATGTGTTCTTCCTCACGCCACTCCTGTTCATTGTGTCGGTGTAATCGTTGTCGTTCGCTCTCTACTTTCGCGTACATGTCGACCATGAGTTGTTGGTTCTGTTCAGAATGTTTGAGAATATTTACACAATACTGCGTAAGATACATGTCAAAATTTTCAAGTCGGGGTATGCCCAAGGCCGAAATGCAAAAAAATAAAATAAAAAAAGATGAGCCGGTGAAATACCATGACCATTGAATTAAAATAAAAGATGAGCCGGTGAAAGATCATGGGCATCTATGTTAAAGTAAAATCTGAGCCGGTGAAAGACCATTTCCAACAATGTAAAGAAAAGTGGCGGAAGACCGAAGTCCGAAGTCCGAAAAAACTGGGACCGAAAGTCCCAGAGTGTCGATTTTTGACAAAAAAAATCGAGATGACACTAGATCTCAACGTTTCATGCAATTTGAAGACATTTGGCATCAAAAAAAAAATTCGAAACCCCCGATTCCCTCCCTCCTTGGGTGATTTTTCGATTTTCAAAAAAACTCAAACTTTCATCGCTTTGCGCCACTCTCCCTTAAGTCCGATTGAGCTAATATTTGGTATAGGGTGTTTTTTTTCGAGGTGGTGAACATTTTTTATGAGGTAACTTTTTGAATTAAGAGATGACCGTTTTCATTGGCACCCTTATATATATATATATATATATATATATATATATATATATATATATATATATATATATATATATATATTGAGCCGGTGGAAGACCATGGCCAACGTTGTGGAAAAAAGTTAAGTCGGTAGAAGACCAATACAACACTTGGACATGTTGAGTAGGAGAAAACCTTTGTTAAGCGCCAGGCGAATTTCAAGCCCTCAATCACTGAGTGGAATAGTTGAGGTTGTGCCGGTTTATAAACAATGGCCAACATTTTGAGTTGGAATTAGCCCGGGTGAAAATGTTGTTACATAATATTAGTAACTAAATATGTGAATGGAAGCAGTGAATTGAGAATGTTCAGGAGATATGAAGATGCCTGAAGATTGAATCAAATAGAGATGGGTTCTGGCGCGGCACATTTGAACAGGAAAAGGTAAACGTTGTTCACTCCTTTCAACTTCGCGAATCACGTGGTTGATTTCGTTAGATTTCACAGAGGGTACTTGAATGGGTGGCGCAGAGTTTGATGGTGAGTATTGGGGAAGGATCATTAAACTGTTGATCATGTTGCTCAATCAGTTTCTGAGTTCTGAGAGGAGTTCCTTTGTAATTTGGAATACTACAGTTTTTACAGTAAGAGGTGTTTCACACCTCCTACATCGAAGGTCAATTGAAAAGGTGTTTGCATGGTAGCATTTAAGATGCTGGATTTTTTACGTTTCCATCGTTTATTTTCTATTTAAGCAAAGTGTATTTTGAACATGCTCCTGTTTCGAAATCAGACATTTTGTATCCAGAACCGGTTTGTTTGAGCACAGTACGATGTGTAAACGATTACGTATTGTGGACATATAAGCATATGGGGTTTGTCCGTAAATAAATTCGTTCTATTTGAAAAACGAACGGCGGTTAAATTATATTATATTATATTGTTCATACAAACATACTAAAATCGCGATTAAGAATAGGTGATGAGGGTCAAAATTTGGTGTTACATGCATGATATAAAGCTATATTTAAGAAAAAAAAATATTCAGGATTTTTTTCTGTACAGGACCAATTCGGTATCAAATATATGGTAATCGGTATCATGCATACTTTACGTTTTTTCTAAGTTTTTCTTTGCATAGTTTCATCAAAAACGGTCGGGTCATTTCGGAGGAGTTTGACCACAAACACCGTGACACGAGATTTTTATATACAATCTCTTCGCACACTGACATCAATTGACATTTTGCGTGTCATTCTTTTTATTGTTGCTTGTCGGCAACAGTTGTTCATCGCTTGTTTCCTTCGAGATAACGATATCGGATAACGGAGATAGCGGATCGGAGTGTTGATAGCGAAAATATTCTTTGTTTTATTTGTTTATGTTAAAAAAACGTCCAAAATTCTACACTACATTATACAATTATATACTAGAATACCCCTTTAAAGAAGTGTCAATGTCAAACATTAAAAGCCCGTGAAAAGTTAATTTTCTGCATTTCTGCAGCTTTGATGACAACATCAACGTAAACGTCATAATTATTGGCGGAATAAGTATTGGAATGTTGAATGCGAAGTATCAAAGCATATTTTGAAACAAGTCATTCGTTGGCATCTGCAAGTGTAAGTTGCTGCCAATGTTGACGCTATTTGGTCGATCCTCACCGTTACACCCGTTATACGTGAACCAACCTTAACCTGAGTAGACCTTGCATAACAAAAAAAAACCCGATCAATTGAAGTACCTTAATCCTTTATATCGTTGAGATAGTAATTCTAGCTAATCGCTTCCGGGCTTCCGTTTTGAATCACAGATGATTTATCTCCCTACGCGGGTAATGATGATGGGAGGCATCAGTCGTCTCGAAGCTTATGCGGTCGGCTCTCATAGTGCATACTAAACGACAGGGGCCGCGTACTGTTCAACATGAAAAAAACGGTGCGGAAGGTAATCGCAATAATACGAACTGCAAATAGCATATAGTCTTCCTCGGAGGGCGTTATCTTACACGAGTAGTTGGTAGTACTAATCGCTAGCGCGAGACATACAAGAAATAGTGTAATCGTGGAACTATTATTGTTGCGATGTTACGCGAGAGCGGTTGTTCGTTGATGATTTCGCTCAGTCGACAGTTGTAAACATCGCTGGGAGTTTATCGATCATCAATTCTCACGCGACCCGTTGATGACAGGTCGGAACGCAGCGGTAGCGCCGAAGCGCGAACGCAACTTGCAATTTCACCCTCACGTCAAAACAAACGGATGATCCTTACCGTCAGTCAGCCGGTCGATCGCCGCTCGGTTCTATTTTTCTCTCCCAAAATGTTCCCTCGTTCTCTCCGAATTTGCTCTCGCGCTCGCAGTCGCATGTGGCTGTGTCTATATGGGTGCACTTTATGGAGACGCCTGGTTTTATTCAGCCCTGGGCTAAATTCGTGACTTGATCATGCTGCTGCTGTTAGCTACTAATCGTTTACTCTCACTCTCTCGTGTACTCTCCGATTCTTGCTCTCATTCTTGCGGCCCAGGGTGGTTCCTGATCATGATCGCGATGTTGATGCTGATGATGATGACAATGATGGTGATGATCTTCTGAGGCAGCGTGCGGTGCTTTTTCTTCTAGTAGTTGGAGCACTGAAGGCTTCCATATATAAACCAATGGGTCGCTGATGCGGCAGTCCTATTTTCTCGGTAACTTTCGAGTGGCGAGGATCACTATTCTCGCCTGGTGCGCAAGTGACGCGTTTTCGTATTGCTCAACCTCTGGTGGTGATCTGCGGTGATTGTGTGCGGTGGATTTGCAGTTGATATGTCCTTAGCCGTTCGTTGAAGCAGTTCTAGCGATCGCTGTAACTGGAAAGGACTGACTAGTAGTAGAACGAAAATAATTGTGAAACGTGAAAATCTGAAAACGGAAGAACGCAGTTGGAATTTGAGCGATCGTCATTGGATAGATAGTCAACTTTGTTCAGTGGTCCGTGTTGTGAATACAATAGTTATCACTGATGTTATCGCGGAGAATTACATTTGTACATTGTTGGAATTGGAAAATCCCGGAAAATTATCGAGTCAGTGATCTGTTAAGTAACAACAAATAAAGGAAGAACTTTAATTGGTGGCGTAACAGTGGCATCAAAGGTGGACCGTGCGAAATATTTAGAAAACAATAACGGAAACAACTCGACTGTTCAACGCTAATTAGTAACTGTGTTCTACAAATCACAAGCAGAGTGTTGAAAACCAAAGTGAACAGCATAGTATCTGTAATTGTTTTGACTAACGAGTGCTATTTTCTGCCTTCAACTTTGTTGCACTGTTTCCGAGCTCAGGTAATCGGGGGATAAATTAGGGTTAAGCAAATTGGGAATGCTTAGTTTCTTCATGCATTCGAGGATTTGTAGTTATTTGTAGTCGCTGATAGTTGTAAATGTTTCATAGTGACAGTTAATTTTGACGGTTTCAAAGATGTTAAACATCTATTATCTATTTTCATGGTATTTATGCTGTTTGAGTTAATACAAAACTTTGATTTTGAACTGAGTTTGAAGTGTTGAGTAACGTGTGTTAACCAAATGCTTTCATATTTTGTTTTCATTATAATACAAGCTACTGTATCGAATGTTTGTCAAAGTTTATATTGGAACTGATTCAAAAGAAACCTGTTTCAAGGCTTCAAAGCGATTGATTTCCAATTAACATTTCTTACAGTGTTTTTTTTTTAAATTATGAAATCGGGAAATCCAAATCCAAAAATCGTATCCAACTTTTCATAGGTTGTATTTTAATACGGTTTGAACTATAATCATACAAATTAAAGGTCTATCTGAATAAATCATGAGTGTTAATCAATTGTTTGTATATATTAACTGGTGGTTTGTATATAATCCGACTGGTGTTCTACTACGTTCTGAACCTTCAGAAATTTACCGGTTTACCGGTTTTTGTATAACTTTGATTAGAAATTAAATATGGCAGATTAGAAATTAGGAACCTATATTTACATACTATTCTAGTAATGAATCCTGCATAAATATTTGGGATGATGTTTTGTATTTAAATTCTGAAGATTTTTGTAGCATACAGATAAAATTAATTAGTTTAGAAAATTTTACAAAAACAGAAAGCAAACCGCTTTACATGAATGGAACTTCTGTTCTGTTTCAGACGTAAGTTGTAAACACAAGAGATTATTTTGTTTACTTGATTTGGGCTCCTTATCCTTATTTAGGCTTACTAACTAACTGAATACTGGATGCATACGAAATTCAAACGGAACATGAATAAAAATTCCTAATTAATGTGCAAGTGAAAAATACTTGTTTCTTTAACTGTTACAATAAAAATTCTCCTAGTTCTCGTTATAATCGTTTAGAATTCCATCGAGGATTGACAGAATCGCGTATGTTGTCCGTCTGTCAACATTCCTTTGGTAAAATTTAAATGTAGGAAATATGAGTGCGTTGTCTCCGTTGGCTCCCAAGCAAATCACCCGCTCTATGGAAAATATTGAAAAGGGTACCAAATAAGAAATTTTGACTATTTTTTGAACCCTTATGAGGCTCACAGAATCTATGGAAAAAACGTACTTTTCAATTTTTTTGCACGCCATTCTCGATAGCTTTGAGATAAAAATTTTAAAAAATACTGAAAGTGCATCTTACTATGGTGTATCGAGAAAATGTGTCAAAAAAATTTTTCATCGAAAATTGAAATACTAAAAATTCTTAAAATATTTTTAAAAAAATGGAGGATAAGAGATTCAGTACTACTCTAATTCGTAGTTAAATGTGTTTCTACGTCTTTTCAAGTTATGTGTGATTTTTTCAGAATTTTGCTATTGATGCGCGATTCAAAAAAATATTTATTTATGAAATTATGTTTTTTATTTAGATTTTTAAACTTAGTACTGGTTTGATTTCTATTTATATCGTATTCATGTGATAGTGAAAAGTTCCCCCAAACCTTATCACCAGAGCTATGGGAAATGTTGTATAAGGTATCAATATAGAAAATTGGGTAATTTTTCTGTATCCCTATATGGTTCACTATGAGAGCTATAGTGAAAAACGTAGTTTTCCTTTTTTCACTCCATACTCAATTGGCTTGGAAATGAAAATTCGACAAAATATCCAAAGGGCGTTTACTATGGTGTACCGCTACAAAATATAAAAAATATTTATAGAAAATAAAATTTTTAAAATTGAAATAATTTTTTGGCATAACGAAATTTTGGATTTTTTTGCGTGATTTTTTTTTGGAATTTTAGAGCGTTGCGGGGTACAATTTTTTGGTGGTTTTGGAATTACTAAATTAAGTTTTGAGTCACAGTATTGCTTTGAAATGTGTTCGTACGGGTTTTTTTTTATATTTATGATTTTTTTTTATATTTAAACATTCATATTTAAATATAAATTTAACATTAATAAGAAAATATCAGAGATTAGAAATATAATTTTCTTTGTACCGCTTCACTGCTAAAATTCTGAAAAAATCACACATATCTAGAAAAGGCGTAGGAACACATTTAAATACGAATTGGAGTAGTACTTTATCTCTAAATTTTCAAAAAGATTTTTTTAGCATTTCGATTTTTGATGAAAATTTTTTTGGATAATATTTCTCGATACCCCATTATAAGATGTACTTTCAGTTTATTTTTTTTATTTTTTATCTCGAAGTTATCGGGAATGGCGTGCAAAAAATTAAAAAATACGTTTTTTTACCATAGATCCTATGGTGAACCTCATAGGGGTTTAAAAAATAGTCAAAATTGCTTATTTGGTACCCCATTCAATATTTTCCACAGGGCGGGTGATTTGGTTTGGGGGCACTTTTTACTTCCCTACCCGACCAGGACCTTTTCATGAAATAATACCAAATCATAAAAAAAAAATCGATTAAAAAACTATTTAAAAAATTAAAACTCATGTTTCTCAAAAAAGTATTTTTTTTTAAATTTTCAAAAAGATTATGTGAATAGCCCTTACAACTTCCAATAAGTCGTCCATACATCGGCAGATGGGCACTTTTACAGGGAAAAAGTTTTTCTAACAACTTCTTTTTTTTTTTGCATTTTAAGTGGTTTAATAACAAAATTCAGTTCGCTGATGGTTATATTTCGGTTTGTGACTTAACAGAGAAGCGATATTGGGTATGTACGGAAAAGTTAATTCATTTTTGAGTAGAAAATTTAAATTATTGGAACAATTGTACTGGTGGGGTAAAACGGACAGTTGCCAGTGGGAGTGAGATGGGCTGTGAAAAGTCTGTTCAATATTTTCCTAAGGAATGCCCTGCGTCTATAAATGGAAATCAAATCGCCGAATGTGGACTATTTAGAAGCTGACTGGAACCAAAAGCAAAATAGTTGTTGGTCTGTTCGTTTACACTGCTGAAAAGCACGATTTCACTTCTACGTGGATTAATTCGATTTTTTCATCTTTTAACGGACATTCGTGATGAATTCATCCCTTGGTTGCATAAAATTATTCCTCTCGCGATCGATAAACCTCTACGCTTCATATATTACAAACCTGTCCATATTCCCCCCACTATATGTCCATATTACCGGCAGCGAAAAAAATGCTGTACTTTTTGGTCTGTTTTAATTTCAGTGAAAAACACTTTTCTGTAAATTATTTGGCCAATTAGGTAGAGAAACTGTATATTGAATTGCAAGAAACTGCATCGAAGTTTTGGGTAACATGAGTTTCCAAAGATATAATTGAAGTTCTTCTTAGCATGTCTGTTTTACCCCCACCTCCCCTATTCCCCTTTTGAGTGGTTTTTCATTTTTCAAAAAACTTAAACTTTGATGTGTTTGCGAATTTTATATATTATGCGGACTATTAAATAAAGTCCGATTGAGCTGAAATTTTGCACAGTGAAAATGGAATACAATGACTTAAAGGAAAACAAGTCATGACAAATAACTAGTTCTACTTTCATCTCAACATTCGTTTTCAGTTTTGAAAAAGTAGGATTTTTACGCTGCTCCATAATATTTTTCTATGTTGTAAAATCTCTTTGGTCGTTTTATTTGAATGGTTACAAGTAATTAGTTCGAGGTGTATGCGTGTACTTTTCAACGAGTACAAAAAATCTACGAAACATTTTAAGACTCATGTTTCAACCTAACAAAAGGTATTTTTTTTAATTTACGCCTATTTATAACTTGCTAGTTTTCAGCCTACATCTTGTCTCTAATGGCCCTAGGGAAAATTCCGCTTTCATATCATATGCCGTTTTGATTAGTTCTTGTTTATTTGTATTTGGATCAACAGGTTTGAAAATGTGTGTTCCAAATTTGGGAGAATTTTCAAATCGAATAACATCGTCCATTCTTCTACCAACGATATGATGATAATTTTTGTTTGTTGATGGGAATTATGCTCAGAATTCCGAATCTCACATTAAACTTTTACTTCAATTGTCGAAGGGAAAATGAGAGGAAATGGGTGATTGGCCTAACAATATTAATTAATGTTAAAAAAATTAAACATGATATGGGAAAAAGGCTTTTTGGACTACCTGCAATTCTGCAACAGGGATTGGATATTGGAAAATATTTGACAATGGTACAACACTTCAAAGTTGATCATTAATGAACTTAACCTTATTTGTGCCCGGTTTTGAGAAGAAAATTTTGAGATAGATAATAGACAGATATACAGTGTGTCAAATAAGTTTCGGGACTGAACATTTAAACTAGTGATTTTATAATTTTTTTTTTATCCCATTTATTTATTTAAGGGTCATTAGCATTTTAGCTGTAACAGAGCCGAATTTTAATCGTGTACCTGTCACATGGTATTCATATATCTATAATTAGCACATTACACAATTCCTTTTATACCATTACATATGGTACATTCACACAGTAGCCATTTAGGCGTAAGAGTATTCTTTCTGTTCTTCCATTATCCAGTTGGACCACCGGACAGCGGAGACAGTTGTTTGATGATTGTTGAGTTATTTATAGAACAGCAGCCCGATGTGTCTTGCAGAGCAGAGCAGTTGTATGGATGAATCGATCTTACTTCGACCGTGGATCGATCTCCATCGCTGATGATTGTTGCGTGGACGTAGTTATTCTGTAACAACACAAAGATGGTCAATGGGGGCCCTGAGTTTTGAACTCACGATCGATCGCTTACTAAGCGAACGCGCAACCAATGTGGCTACGGAGACCCCCGATTTTATAATTGAAAGTAGTTTTATCCAGCTTCAACTCACTTTTTGCGTAGCTTTATGGTGTTTCAAAGGTGTGCCCTTTCTCATTTGAAGAAGTGACGTTAGCACTTCGGAGGGAGCCGTCCTTATATTGTTAAAATCGCATGTTCATGATTTTGAACTAATTTCCGGAAATAAGAGAAGTCAGAGGGTACCAATCCAAGTGAATATGGCCAATGATTAAGGAAATTTTCATTCCGGTGTCACAAAAACAGCTAATTTCGAAAATAATTTAAATTTGAAAAAAAAAAAAAGTTTTCAAAAACGTCCAAACTATCAAAATATGAAGGGAAAAAAATTTTGTTTTGAATTCCTAGACCAGGAAAACCCTTTACAAGACTGGGTATGGCAACGCAATGACCTAACATTATATTGGAAGAAATGAGTAGGATTTTTTTATTCAGTGCGTGGAACTTTCCATGCGTAATAAAACTAATCCAAATGAATATTCATTATTGTTGTTCAATATACTGTGTATTCATGTACTATATGCATCAATTTCACTCCCAGTGCCAACGATGTTTTTTTTCTTATAATCAACGTATCGTAATTGCCGTTAAACAAGAAACAAGAAAACCTGATTCGATCAAGGAAGGAGCAAGGACAAAAATGTCTACTTGTAGGAGAAAAAGAACCGGGTTTTATGTGTGAACGAACTGCCTGTCGCTAACTACCACCGGTGGTCATTATGTCATTTGATAGATAATATCTCTAAGATAGTTCTACGAATAATGGAAAGTAGAAGTTTCAACGAAGTCTAGCTTTGAATAGGCACGAGAAAGTTTCCATTAATTTATCGTGATAAATACGCGACCGTCGCTACATCTGAACACAGTTTCTAAAATATACGATGAATTCCCACGCTCTCAATGGAACCGCAAATAAACCGCTGCTGGTCAGCGAAAACTCATCTAATCCTAAGTCGTTTAACTTGATTAGAACAATTAAATAATACCTGTTCTCATCGGAAGCACACGTAGGCCAAGATAGCTCCCATTATTGTCGCATTTCGTCCGATGAATATTTATTTATTGATCGGTACAGTATTTAAATGCTCTTCAAGCTCAAAATAACTGCAGCTCGTTCATGAACTTGTAACTTGATCGTTGGCCTACAACAAGATCAAATCATTTCGAAAATTTTCATACCAAAAACAAGTTTTTGAAATTTACTCACACCATGTGAGTGAGCCTGATGAATGTTTGCTGTCGGTGCCCAATGGTCTCACAATCTTATCCAAATTCAGCCACACCATTTGTAGCCATATCACGTCGCAACGCCAATCCATTTTTTTTTCTAGACCATGTCACAGTCTCAGGCGTTTGGTCGCTTGCTCACGGTGTGCGAAATTGTCCGCAATTTTTTTTATAATCACCTCATTAAACGTCGCACACACATTGCCTGCACCCGGTAGCCGGTACCACAGAGCGTCGGCAATGCAAATGAATGACTAAACTTCACATCGAAAAGATTCTGGCGATATGTTAATCGTGAGCGCCGCGAATCGTGGGGTGGGGGCTGCATGTTTTTCCAATAGTATTGAACTCCTTTCCATCTTGAAAGTGCGTCAGTGAGTCAAGGGCGGACCACAATCGCGCCGATAAGCGTGCTCTTTCGATCGTATCCCTACGCGTTATGGGAGTCTTTAAACTTGGGAATGGTAGTTGGAAATAATACTAGGGATTTCACTGAGGTATCATATCTGTATGAAGGTTACACAGTACAAACCATCTCTCCAGTGAAGCAGCACAATGCGATGCGGAACCATGAAGACCGAAATATCGGAATTCCTCTCAAAAGATCGGGTTCCATATTTTGAAACGATTAAAATTAACTAAATGATTGAATCTTAGACAATATTTTGTCAAACGATGACGCTTGACAACTTTGAAGCGGTTATCAAAGATTAGTATCTGTGAATTGTTTCGAAAGTTTTTTGTTCTCGATAATCTCAACAGCGATCGAGTTACTACGGTCGTTTGCAATGTACCCAATGTCCTATCCACCAGTGTTTCACCTATAATTATTACAGTAGCTTTGAAAATGTGCTATATCTGTCTCTCGTTGATGCATTAAAGGTACTTCAACAAATGCACCGAAAAAGTCATTCGTTTTCTTTGTCTTCAAAAAACAAACTGCATCAGAAAGTTGATGTCAGAAAGTATAGATGTATTGGCTATCTATGTGCCGCTTCGAAGTTGTTTAACACGTTGAGCCCCGAAGTGTTCTAGCTATGGTTTCCACTCAGTCCGCATCATGAGCATTTGCACAATATCAATGTCGGTTCCTGCTCCCAAAGAGATTTATTGTATAGAAAGAAAATAGTCAGAAATTCGACAAGAAAGTAGTTACAAATCGTAAAACATTCGAAAAAAAATATTTTTCTTTAATATTTCCTTATTTTGTAACTGTCAGTCCCAGTGATCTGAGTTTTTCTAACGAAAAGTTCAACGTCAGTCCCTTGGAACCGACGCGGGGCTCAACGTGTTAAGATAATTATACTGGATTATTATCTACTACACTGTATAGCTGAGGAACAACATGGTTTAGAGCCTGAAGGTCGACTCTTACAAACCTTTTTGTTTATTGCACGTACTCTAGAAGTCCTCTGCAGCATTTGATAAAATTTTCATACCAAAAACAAGTTTTTGAAATTTACTCACACCATGTGAGTGAGCCTGATGAATGTTTGCTGTCGGTGCCCAATGGTCTCACAATCTTATCCAACTTCAGCCACACCATTTGTAGCCATATCACGTCGCAACGCCAATCCATTTTTTTTTCTAGACCATGTCACAGTCTCAGGCGTTTGGTCGCTTGCTCACGGTGTGCGAAATTGTCCGCTCTCGTGTAATTGCAATAACTGAGATTCGACTCCTTGAATTCAATATCCGATTCTTGACATGGCTACTTTGTAACCTCACTGATCGCGTTATATCAGTAATAATAAGTAACACAATTTGTAATTTTCCCTATAAACATATTGAGTCCCGATCATCTTGGTCCGTAGATTTCTCTACTAAAGGGTGTGTCAAATCAAATTGCATCACGGAAAAAACGCTGTAGAAATTCGCCCAGTAGACCGATCCTTTTGAAAATTTTAGACAGTAAAATAAAAACTATTAAACAACTTTTGGCATTTTCTTTTTATTCATACTTCGAGCCCAAGCCCGTATGCTCGCACCTTCCTCTTTACCCCGTCCATAAGGTTCTGTACAACGTCACGTTGTAGTTTTTTTTGAACAGAAATCCATTTTCTCTTGAAGTCCGCCTCCGATTTGACAACTTTTGGGTTCTTCCGGAGGGCCTGCTTCATAATCGCCCAATATTTCTCTATTGGGCGAAGCTCCGGCGCGTTGGGCGGGTTCATTTCCTTTGGCACGAAGGTGACCCCGTTGGCTTCGTACCACTCCAACACGTCCTTTGAATAGTGGCACGAAGCGAGATCCGGCCAGAAGATGGTCGGGCCCTCGTGCTGCGTCAATAGTGGTAGTAAGCGCTTCTGTAGGCACACCTTAAGGTAAACCTGCCCGTTTACCGTGCCGGTCATCACGAAAGGGGCGCTCCGCTTTCCGCAAGAGCAGATCGCTTGCCACACCATGTACTTTTTGGCAAACTTGGATAGTTTCTGCTTGCGAATCTCCTCCGGAACGCTGAATTTGTCCTCTGCGGAGAAGAACAACAGGCCCGGCAGCTGACGAAAGTCCGCTTTGACGTAGGTTTCGTCGTCCATTACCAGGCAATGCGGCTTCGTCAGCATTTCGGTGTACAGCTTCCGGGCTCGCGTCTTCCCCACCATGTTTTGCCTTTCGTCGCGGTTAGGAGCCTTCTGAACCTTGTATGTACGCAGGCCCTCCCGCTGCTTGGTCCGCTGGACGAATGAACTTGACAAATTCAGCTTATTGGCGACATCCCGGACCGAACTTCTCGGATCACGTCTAAACTGCTTAACTACGCGCTTGTGATCTTTTTCACTGACGGAGCATCCATTTTTGCCGTTCTTCACCTTCCGGTCGATGGTTAGGTTCTCGAAGTATCGTTTTAGTACTCTGCTGACCGTGGATTGGACGATTCCCAGCATCTTACCGATGTCCCGATGTGACAACTCCGGATTCTCGAAATGAGTGCGCAGGATTAATTCACGACGCTCTTTTTCGTTCGACGACATTTTTCCAAATTTACGAAAAATTGACAGTGAAGCATGGCCAACGTGATCTATACACTCTTATCTGATTATAAGCGAAAGCTGAAGATATAATTCCTAAAAATTTAATTTCTACAGCGTTTTTTCCGTGATGCAATTTGATGTGACACACCCTTTATATCTCTATATCCATATACAGCAAATCCATGCCAAACCGATATAGTGGCTCTCGGATTTTCGTGAAAAGTGATAATTTTTCATTTTTTCATCAGGGTGCCCATTTCCATTTTAGGGTGCTCCGAAAAATCATTTTTTCACCTTTATTTTTTCCAAAATGACTTTAAAAAAAAAATCATAACTAGACTAGACTAGACTGGAGGACACTATATTTTTTATATTTTTTTCTGAAAACTGAAGTTTTTACACTACTTATCCAAAAATCCGAGGGGCGTTTTTTACGTAGAACTACATCTCTTGGGGGAGCCAGATAAGAAAACAGGCCACGTTATTATGAAATTATGAAATAAAGTTGACGCTCGAGCGTCTAGCGAGAATGAATAGTCTTTCTCATTCTGCTTATGCTGTGTCATCTTCATTTCCCTTCGAGCTGTGGACGCGAGCGTATATTTCACTCGCTGTGCATCTGATATCGCAATCAACACATCGGGTTGAGCCATGGCAAAGATGGCGTAAGCATAATGATTTTCGCCACATTATATAGGGATGAATCAAGCTGGGGCATAATCTTCGGCTCACAAAGAAAATGTTTCTTCTGCTGGAATGCTGGAATGCTATGTATGATTTAGTTTCGTGTTCAACGCAATACAACTGCAACTGCCAATGACACTAAAAAACAAGTTTATTTTGAGAAGAGTTCTGAAAGATTATAGATGTGTGTATATTAAGACGCTTCAAGCCAGTGTTAGGCTTCGTGTGATGTTTGTTTTCTGTTGCGCAATTTTTGATTTGTTTATCAAAAGCGTATCTCCGTTACTTTTTTGTTGGAATTTGTATTTGCCTTAATGTGTATCGGCCCCGTTCCGATGCAATAATCTCGTAGCTCGGCTAACGGCTTTGACTGAGAATTCGAGAAACGGTTATTCTCGCGGTCATTCTGTGGGACGCTTGTTTGGTTCTGGTTGAATGGCGATGCGCGGAAGATGGCTGTAGGTGCAATACTACTGGGGCAACACTAAACATAAGCACGACACTTGACACTTGCAAATATAGCCATTTTTGTTGCTTTTATGGGAAAGTGGTTAAGGAATGTGGAATAACGGTGGGTGTTGGTGAAAGGAATATTCAATCGTATGTGGCCGAGTGTGTATTTGTCAAATGCGAAAACGTAAACGATAAATAAACAAATTAAAAAAGCGATTGCGTAATCCTACGTCCTAAGAGGTCGTGTCTTGGATACAACCCCCTATATATATTTTTTTGTTTTTGAGCTATGATTAAAGTTAACCGATGTTTTTAATTCCCCCTTTCTTCCAGGAATGACTTTCTTTTTAAATTCATAACTTTTGAACTACTGAACCGTTTGAGATGATTGACATAACAGTAACAGCTGTAACAGCTAACAGCTGAAAAGTTCATAAGATTGACGTCTAGATGGCACCTCTTGCAAAAATCTACTTGACTATCACAAAGCACCATCTTTCAATGGATACGTGTCAAAATTTGAGAGCAATCGGTCGATTGGTTCGTGAGTTACAGCATTGAGAATAAAGCAACTTTTGTAATTGTGAAAAAAATGGAAGTATCCGAATTTCATGTATTGATTGTAAAATTGCATGAATTTGGCTTCGGATTGCTTCCGCATTCACCGCATTCTCCAGATCTGGCCCCAGTGGCTATTTTATTCCGCAGACCTGAAGAGAATGATCGCTGGCAAGAAATTTAAGACCGATGATGAAGTGATTACCGAAACTGAGGCATATTTTGAGGAAAAACCGAAAGAGTACTATAAAAATGATATCGAAAAGTTGCAAGATCGCTGTAATCGCTGTATCGCCCTCGAAGGCAATTATGTTGAATAAAAAAAACTGAATTTTGGCAAAATAATTGTTTTACTGTGTTACCTTACAAACTTTTCAGCCGAACTGTTAATTTGTTTCTTTCAAAGCTTCACGATCTAGCTGACTAGCTCGTTTGGTCCTATGAAGAAGTGAGAGAAAGTAGTGACCAGCGATGGACAATACGTAGGGAAATCAATGTGCAACCATTTTTTTGAATGATAAAGCCGCGTATTTTATGGTATGAGGGCGGACACGAAGATGACACATAACATAATATAAAAATGTTTAACAACCTCCTAACAGCATCAGATCGATCGCGTAGTAAAACGTCCCTTTCAACCTCAATAGTTTATCATATATGCTAATGGATTTTTTTTTTATTTTTTGAAGACGCAAATAACCTGTAAATGCATTTGCATTATCAAAATATATCACATCTTCTTTATGGTATTTGCATCAGAGTGAGGGACTAGCCACCGATGAGGTAAATCATGCAAATGCAAGCAAATGGAAGCCGTTATGGTTTTTTTGCGTTTCTACAGAAGAAATCATTAACATATATGTAGGCATATCTGTTTTAAGGTATGTCAATAAGCCTGCTTTCCATGAGATATACGGTGCGGTGATGAAAGGATGTGAACGTGTTTTTTTCGCTTCTGACGTATTGCTAATATCTCCTGACTTTCACCTCGAGAGGAGAATCTTCAACATTCAATTGAGAGTGTTTTGTCTCTCGGGTGAGATCATGAGTAATCATTTCTCATATTGATATTTTTTTTCATTATTTTCACACAATTATATGAAAGTATATCATATCCAATACTTAGTGATTGGTTCCTCTTGAGCATGTTATTAGATAATGTATCTTGTTTTTATTTCTAATACGATTGCAATGTGTCGATTGGTGAAGCGCACGACTCACATAAATAAACTAAATTCACATTTTAAACGCAGCATTTTTTATTTTGGTTGTTGCACGTAAACCGTTCGTTATTTTGGATAATTTATACTTCATCATTTGTGAACACTTGCAATGGGTTTATCACGTGCACTGATTGTCATATCATTTCCCATGTTATACAATTTTATAGTACCCTGAAATCATTAGACGGAACTCCTCATTAGGGTGTGTATTTTTTGAAGCAAATTTAAACACTCTCAATGATAAGTGAACATCTTTAGTAAATCTTACACCTTAGTAGACGGAATAAGACACACTCATTCGAGATAATGGGAAAAACTAGCTTGGGTGTGATTGAAAATCAAACCGGCCTGGTGCCTGTTTCAGTTCCGGGCGTGTAAATTCTGCGTCATCGTGTAAATTGCCTCAAGCAAACCGGAATGGGAGGAGAGATACTCGTTGCAATGTCAATGACGTGTATTGATGGAGTCTAGTCAGCCCGAATAATCAACTAAGTGCTCGTTCCAGGCTCGTACCGTTAGAACGTTCAACTCAGCTCAGGTAGATGATTTCCCAGACGAGGAATGTGACCAGTCACATTCTTTCCGGCGCTGGAATCTAATTTGCCAGATCAATAAATACTTTATTCTCTAAACAAGTATGATCAGACTTTTGGGACACTGCACGCATGCAAGGTTGTGCTCCAGTTCTACGCTGATTACCTTCAGTGAAAACGAAATAATAAGCCACCGCGACCGTTCAAGCGATTGAATGCTGCATGACACAGAAGAAGGATGTGAAGTATGAATGAGTAATAAGGAAAAATAGTAAACACCGGTAAAAACATGAATTCTGACTCACGCCGATCGACAGGATCAAAGGAGTATTGTGGACAAGGGCAAGTTGCTGGTTTTGCGAAAAGCCACCAGCCGCACAATCTGAATAACCTGTCCAGCAGCTTGTTTTCCTTGGGTGTCGACCTGGATTGGGGTTTCACGATTGAATCAGCCATGACCGCGGGTGAAGTTGGCCTGTGTTTGGGTCACAGTTTTTCACCGCTTTCGTTTGGAATGTGTCATTATTGTAAATTCAAGATGATTCTAACCACTATTATTTATGGGCCTGGCTGCGAATTATTTGTACTGACAACAAAGTTATCCGTTCGATACGACGATCTTGTACGATCTTGTGCAAAGGATGTACCGATTTGATGAAGAACGCTCGCTTTAAAAATGCTATGTCGTCGACAAATGCAGCCAACCTGGAACTGAGAGAAACATATCTAAAGGTGGTTGACGAGCTGAAGGTAGAGATAAAAACCAGTCTAATCGCTGAGTTGAAGCAAGAAATTCAAGGGGGCTTCAACAAATTATCTCCAGCTGCGCTCTCACCAGTTCCACGTTATCTACAATTTAGGGCCCACACCACCACCCCTAAGCGCATACGCGACGAGGACGCCTCGGAGCCAAATGATCAGCCAACAAAGATTTTTCGTGGAACTGGACAATTCGCAGGCAGCACCTTCAATGGATCAACAGCAAGGTCCAATGACAAGTTCGAGGTGTACTTAACTAGAATATCACCTGAAGTGTCCGAGTCCGACATTCAAAATCTCGCTAAGGAATGCTTGCAAACAGAGGATATCGTTGCGAAATCATTGATTCCAAAAGGAAAACTGCCATCATCACTATCATTCGTGTCTTTCAAAGTGAGTATTCCTAAGAATCTCAAATCCAAAGCAATGGATCCTGCCACATGGCCACAAGGAATAGAATTTCGAGAGTTTATCAGCAATGATTGTAATGTTCGGCATTTTTGGAAACCTACGCAGCGTCTCGATCCAGGAGCAACCTCCCCGAATCTGCTGCAACACCAGCCCAATCAACAAGTTCCATTATAGATATAAATCCATCCGATACCCGCAATCCCCCTTCAGGCTCTTCTGACGTTTGCTCTAAATACTTGACGATATACTACCAAAATGTTAGAGGCATCCGCACTAAAACGCGGGAACTATTTCTCAAGCTATCGTCCTGCGACTATGATGTTGTTGTACTCACAGAAACATGGTTACGCCCGGACATCAATAACGCTGAGCTAGCTTCAACATACAGCATTTTTCGATGCGATCGGAGTACTGCCACCAGCGGCCTTCAACGCGGCGGGGGAGTTTTGATTGCAGTTAAAGTCTCTATGAATTGTAGTTCGGTTACTCTGGAAGACTGCAGTAATCTCGAACAAGCCGTCGTTCGCATAAAGCTCTTGAACTCAACGATCTACGTATGCGGAATTTACCTCCGACCCAACTCGCAACCGTCGTTGTATTCTGCACATTCCGAGGCAATTCAACAGCTTCGCGAACGTATCTCGGATTCTGACAAGATTGTCGTAGTCGGCGATTACAATCTACCTCGTCTAATATGGGAGAAAGACGACGATGTCAAGGGTTTGCTGCCATCAAACGCATCCTCTGAACAAGAGATCGTGCTAATCGAAACCTTGGTTGCTTCGGGTTTACACCAAATCAATAGCCTGTTGAATTCAAATGGTCGGATACTTGATCTAGCATTCGTGGACGAGCCAAGTGACGTTGAATTGATTGAACCGCCTTCAGCTCTCCTCAAACTCGACAACCACCACATGCCGTTCGTTCTTCGTATTGATGTTGACGACTTTCTTATGCAGTTTCCTGGAAGCCTGAACGACACTGACAAATACGATTTTCGACGATGCGACTATGCGGAGCTGAACACTGCAATTTCCGCTGTTAACTGGGACATGATTTTCAACGGCCTTGACACAGACGAAATGGTATGTTCATTTTATGACAAAGTGTATAAAATTTTGGATCAGTTAGTTCCGCGTAGACGGTGCAGACAGCATTCTCACAAGCATCCTTGGTGGACATCCGAGCTGCAACAACTTCGCAACGTTGTTCGAAAATCTCGGAAACGCTTTTTCCGAGTAAGGACAGATGATAATCGCAATCATCTTCGTTCAATTGAAACCTTGTACAACGAATGCCAGATTGCATCGTTTCGTGATTACATTGCTCACTTGGAGATGACCGCGAAGCAAAATCCCTCTGCTTTTTGGATGCACGTTCGCAATCGTAAACGGTGTAAGCAATTCCCCGCTGAGATGACGTTAAGGGACAAGACTGCTGATTCTCCGAACGGTGTAGCTAATTTGTTCGCTGATTTTTTCGAAAGTGTGTATAGCACTAACTCACCAGCTTTTTCACCTGTCAGCATCAGAGACTGCCCTACGTTGAATGTGAATCTACCACTTTTCAACATAACGCAATTCGAAATTTGGACTATTTTGAATAAACTCGACGCTTCCAAGGGACCCGGGAGCGACAATCTTCCACCGTTGTTCCTGAAGGAATGTGCGGAGTCTCTGAAAAAGCCACTGTCAACGATTTTCAATAAGTCGCTTCGTCACAGTGTTTTCCCGAAGCTATGGAAGACAGCTTCTATCTGCCCGATATTTAAAACAGATTCGAATCACCTCGTGGAAAATTACCGTGGTATCTCCATTTTGTGTTGCCTGGCGAAAGTGTTAGAGGAATTAGTGCACAACGTTCTCTATTCAGCATCCCGAACAACTATCTCCGAATTTCAACATGGATTCGTAAAGAAGCGGTCAACCACAACAAACCTCATGGCGTTCACCAGCTTTATATCGTCTGAAATTGAGAAAAAGCAACAAGTAGACGCCATTTATTTCGATTTCTCGAAAGCGTTCGACAAAGTACCTCACGACCTCGCCATTACGAAACTTCGTCACCTGGGTTTCCCTCACTGGATCACAGAGTGGTTGCGTTCCTATCTGACTGAACGTAAGGCGTTCGTCAATATCAACGGTTCGCATTCTCGTGTGTTCCAAATTACATCCGGTGTGCCACAGGGCAGCGTGCTGGGGCCACTAATTTTCGTGCTGTTCGTGAACGATCTGTGCTTCCGATTGAAATCACGTAAGCTGCTTTACGCCGACGACCTGAAGATTTACAGATCCGTCGCATCTCACCTCGATTGCTGTGCACTTCAGGCCGATATTGATGAATTGCAAAAATGGTGCGTTGAGAACGGTATGGAGCTAAACGTGAAAAAGTGTAAGTCTATCGCATTTTCTCGCCGACAATCACGAATCGAATTCATGTACTCAATCGGGTCCGTACCCCTGGAGTGTGTTCTTTCCATCCGCGATCTCGGTGTGACCATCGACAACAAGCTTCGATTCAACGAACACATCAACCTAACAACTACCAAAGCGTTCTCAGTCCTAGGATTTGTTCGACGTAGTACCAGCAACTTCCAGGATATCTACGCCATGAAGACACTATACTGCTCATTAGTTCGTAGTATCTTGGAGTATGCGGTATGTGTGTGGGCTCCATTTCACACAACCCAAACAATCCGAATGGAGAGAGTGCAACGCAGCTTCATTCGTTACGCCCTTCGCTCATTACCGTGGTCTGACCCAACGAACATGCCCGATTATGAAAGCCGTTGTAGACTTATCGCTCTCGAAACGCTTGCCTCCAGACGATCCAATCTACAACGGGTTTTTGTCTTTGATTTGATTTCGGGAAACATCGACTGTCCATCTTTGTTGTCCAGTGTTTCGTTTTATGCACCTTCCCGTCAACTTCGTGAGCGTGACTTACTGTTCATTAGACGACATAGAACCTCTTATGGTCTCAATAATCCGTTGGATGTTTGTTTTCGTTTGTTCAACAGTGTTTGTGATGTATTTGAATTTGACATGTCTAAAAATGTATTTAAAAATAGGATTAAGGGCTATTAGGTTAAGATCAGTCTGTGGAATCGTTTTATAACATTCGAGACGTTGCAAATAAATAAAATAAAATAAAATTGTGCCGCAATCCGGTTTGTTCGACGTTCATTTTCATTCATTTATCCTCACGTGTTCGAACACGCTTCAAAAGCATTTACTCGATTTGTTTACAAACGTCATGACGTGACACGTGAATTGTCTCCGTTTAAAACTAGCACACATAAATGAAAAATGACCCAGTTTATCGTAATTATAATTCTAACATTTTCAGCTCGTTAACCAGTTGATTTGTAACTTTTCTCCAAGAAGCTAGATGGTTTCTCATATTAATTACACCGACGCGTGTCGTTCCCCCGCATTGCAGGGTGTTGACAGAGATGACTTTCCGCACCGGGCGCACTGAATAAACGCGCGAAGTTTCCAACAGTGTTTGCATAAAAATAATTACCCTCTCTGTGGCCACTCCCTCGCTCCGAGTGTCATTTCCTGGAGTAGAATTGGTTTCGATCGGGCGTTTAACACTCTCCATGGCGGTTGATTAATAGTACTCTGTATTGTTGTGGTTTGTTTGTTTGCAGGAATCCGGTGAAGATGGCACTTTGAGTTGGACCCGCGCTTACTGAGAAGTGTTGATACTGAACGTTTGGTTTATTTGCGGCCGGGAACGGGGAGGTGGAAATTTTATCATGACGACGACACCGGTTTTCCCGCTGGACGCTGGACGGAAACGTAAGTGTTGTGACATTCTATATGATGAATTGAATTTTAAGAAGTTTCTCTGTCATTTATTATGTCTTTTCAACATTTGATCTATCCCGTGTTTTCCATGTTTAGTCTTTAAACATTTTAAAGGGTTGATTTCGAAGAACTGTAATATTGATTTTTAGTAAGTTACGGTAATAACTTGTGATATCACGCATATGTGTCTTATCAAGTCTCCATTTTTTTCCATTCTGAAAACACTTACCCCAGATTGATTCAAGATCTCATAAAGAGATGACATTTACAATGTCACGCCAATTTTTAAAAACAGATTTCGAAGTTTCTTTGCAATCGATAGCCAAACATGAGTTTCGTGTTTCGATAGTCAAATTTAGTAAAATTCTTCAATGTTTTGTTGTTTTTCCATACCTTAAATAGTCTTTTTCGTTCCAAAGATCACAGTCAAATGGTCTGTTCTATCCTCTTTCGAAGATCAATTGAATCAGTCTATATTTTTGGGGCCGCTCAGAAGAATCCATCCCAGATCATCGAACTAAGAAACGATAGGGCCGCTAGCCCACCAAGCTTGCACGCATAAAAGCACCTACATTTGTTACGCTGAAAAAAAAAGAAAGAAACACGTTTCGATAATCTTCCACTGTAAAATTTTTAATCCTCTTGAATATAATTTGTTGTTTTTCATTGATCTAGTGGGGCGCTATTAATAACTATACTACTGGCGGTACTTTTGAGATCTGTTTTTTTGTCATCATCCGTGGGTTTCGCTCTTCGTACGCACATCCCGTAATTGCTAGTTCAATTGGATCCGCACTTGAAGCCAGACGCACGGAAAGAGATTAATTATTGTTGTTCCTCACAATAAGAAAAACAGGCATATTCTATGCCAGTTAGTAAGTTATTGATCAAAGAGTAACAATAATTTCCAAATTTCGCGGGCTTTCTATGATTGATTAGTACATTTTTACGTTCACGTGTTTCCCTCATATGTAAACAGTTGTTGCCATCTAATATTCATAGTAAATGAGAATAAACGCGCGTTGTGTGTTGGAGATTTGTAGTTTGAACATGTTGATCTTTTTGCAGAATTTGATCTTGGAACGATCGCGTACATAAACGACAGTACATCCTGCTAAGAGCCTGAGTACATTGGGATCAAGTTTGCTACATTTGTTGCTTCGCTGATAGCCTATTGGCATGCCCGATTATGGCTCTGGCTAAAGCAATTTATGCTACAACTGACAAAAAAATTATAACATACTCAAAACGAGACTCAAGTTCCATACAGCGATTTGTAGTGTGAAGAGTGCGTGCCGAACAACTAAGATTTATCAATTACGGCCTTGAGAAATGTCTTTAGAATGCGTGGGTAATTCTCCTGAATGTTATCCACGCGGGAAGAACGCTTCAATTCTACCGGCAATTACTTGTTAAGACTGATATAATGTAACGAAAGCGATTTATTGTCAAAACTTCAGTTACAATTGTCGAGCGCAACGTTACCAATTCGTAATTTCAGAACCATATTCGTCTTGTTAAAATTGTAGTATCGGAGAACCGAGATCGAAACCTATCGGGCAATCAGCAAAAAGCAGCAGGTTTTCATGGATTAACGATAATTCGAAAATAAAGTAACTGATGAAATTCGAGGAATATTTTAAGGTAATAAAAAGCAGGGTGTGGTTATTCGTTGCACACTTTTTGTGAGAGTTCCGGTCCGTGGGATTTTATCTGGTACAGCCTTATTTTCATTACTCATTGAGAATGCGTAATAAATAGCTAATATTATTCAAGAATATTCAAGAGAAAGTGAACGAATGCAAAAGTAACAGCTGCTGGTCAAGTTATCGTGTGTGAGGGGTAGCACAAAGCAAGATGAGTAGATCCCATGATATCTATTATCGAATGAAACGTTTTATGATCCTTAAATCTTAAATTATTTTTTTTTGTTTTGATTCGAATTTTTTTATTTGACATATATCGAATTATATGAATTTTGTAGTAGAGGTCAGTTTGTAGAAACCCTTGATCATTGTGTGTTTGGGAATGTGAAAAATTGAGGAGTCCATGATGCGTTGAATAAAGAAATACATTGTCGGTTCGTTTTATTGCAGATGTGTTTTCCAGGTTACCTTTTTAGGTAACCCATGAATATTATCCGTCGTCGGATGTTTAAGAATGCGACAAATTGAAGAGCCCGCTGGCCTTCGGGCGGCGAATATCATACAAACATTCCTTCCCTACTCCTGGTGACTGTAAGGACGTGGCCGGCGTCGTTATTAACCATTTAAAACTCGAATCACCGAAAATTGATTTGCTAGTCCCAAGCGTCATTCTGTGTGTTCTTTGTGCAATTTGGTTAGTTCAAGTCAATCACGGAGAGCAACTACGAATTGTACAGTCTACCCAAGCTCGAGCTCATTGAATATATAGCTAATATTTTCGTTAAATGCGGTTAGAAGCCAATTAACGTTTAACATGTTGAGCCCAGCGTCAGTCCCTGGGGGCCGACGTTGAGCTTTTTGGTAGGAAAGTGCTGACTGTCTGGGACTGACAGTTATAAAATGATAAAATAAAAATATATATATATATGGGTTGTTTTCGGATGTTTTACAAAATTTGACTACTTTCTAGTCGTATTGCTGACTATTTTCTACGATTACAATAAGTATCTTTGGGAGCTGGGACCGATACTATTGTGCAAACTTTCTTGATGCGCGCTGAATGAAAAGCGGAGCAATAAAAAAACGGGGCTTAACGTGTTAACCAAGGTGTGGTGGACACGTTTCATCGACCATATTTAGACTGCGTTGGAATATTCGAGGAATATTTTAAGGTAATAAAAAACAGGGTCTGGTTATTCGCTGCACACTTTTTGCGGGAATTCCGGCCCGTGGGATTTTATCTGGTACAGCCATATTTTCATTACTCATTGAGAATGCGTAATTTCTTTCTGGAACATTGAATATATAGCTAATGTTTTTCGTTAAATGCGGTTTAAAGCCAATCACGTTTATCCAAGGTGTGGTTTGAACTTACGACCTTTGCATCCTGAAATGCCAACAGCATCTCTGTGTGATACAGCTTTGCATTCCAGCCAGCCTTGGTTCGATCCCCGTTGATATCGTTTGGACTTTTTTTTTGTGTACAATCCCAAAAGAGATGAAAAAAATCACAGGAGGGTTGTGTCTGAGACACGACCGCATAGTTGACGTAGGATTCCGTTAGGCTATCTGTTCATTTTGGATTCCGTTAGGCCGCTGTTCAGCTGAGCGGTTTTCATAACGTAATCCAAATTTGTCATTCCGAATGCCGGAAACTATTTTGAACATCAAAAATGAGAAAAATTGCAAGCCCTTCCAGGTGATTTTAGTCTAATATTTTTGTTCGATCATTTTTAAGATCTATTTGTAGATCTCCAAAACTAATTGAGTACATAAACTTGAATTTTCAGTTAGTGTCCATCTTTTCCGCCAAGTGTCCGTCTTTCCCTTACACTAGGGCACTGAGTGAGCCAAAGAAATCCTCTATTGGGACTATCTTTCGGCACGAACGGTATCTTTTTCTCCTCAAGATACGCCAGCGTCTTCTTGGCGTAATGGGAAGACACCTTGTCCGGCCAGAAGACGTACTTCCCATCCGCGTGATGCTCGTTCAGGAACGGCAGCAGGATTTTATCGAGGCACTCTTCTCGATAGATTTGTTGGTTGATTGCCAGACCGCTCGGCTTAAACCAAGGCTTTGAAATGCCCCGGTTGGAAATGGCGATGTACAACATAACCTTTTTTTCAAACTTCTGCTTGAACTTGTATTTCACTTCAGGCGGTGTGGATGACTTGTCGCTGGAGTAGTAATTATCATTTCCTGGAATATGCGTTTTGGACAGCGGAAAATAGCTTTCGTCGTCCAGAACGAAAGACGTCCCGCGGTATTTTTTGGTCATTTACCGACACTGTGATTTAACCGTCTCAATCTGCTCCTCCGTGTACTCCAGCGACCTCGTCTTCTTCCTGCAGACGATTCCTTTCATCTTGAGGGTCCGATGGATCAATACGTGGGAGCATCCATATTTCCGACCGGCGTCACGCAGGCTGGTTGCGTCCTTGTTGTCAAACAGCTTCTTTAACGATGTCTTCCTCTGCTTCGTCATTATCGTCACCGGACGACCACTTCCGACTTTCCGCTCTACGTTCAGGGAACCCAGGATACGATATACCGTACTGACAGGTACATTTTCTTCCTTAAAATGTGCCACCGTGACTTTTTTTCCTTGCTGGAAATGCGTTTCGTAGAACCGTACAATGCGTTCGCGGAGCACGTGCTGTTTCGACGCCATCTTTGCTTTGACTAAATTCAAACTAGCAAAACCAAACATGCCTACTGTTTCTAGGGAGCCCAAAGAGCAATTTTCTTGGAGAAAGAAAATTTTACGCTCTTTATTTGAGTTACTGAAAGGTATTGAAAAAATTCTCATTTTTTATTTAACACCCGTTATATACACACTTATCTCCATTTTGCGCTCAGAACCCCTTTGTTAGCTGTCATCCTTTGTGGAGAGAGTTTTCCTACCGTCATGCGAAACCAAATCACTAACAAAATTCCAGAACATTTATTTTCTTGGTGAGCTGACAATAGCTTAGCTTGATGATTCGCGTCAGTTGGATGCAATGATTGCAATGCCAGAGACATCAGCGAGTGAGCAATTTGGAAACGAAGACATGTGATGACGCAAAACAAGGAAGAACAAGCGATGTTGATTGTTTCGTATCTAGAACGATACTGAAAGTTTGCCTTCCTACCTTACTTGAGACTGTAAACTTCTTCAGTTCATTCGTCTTTAACCTTTAGGCTCTTGAAAACTTTACTTTATCCATATTATTACTCCTCCTCTGAAAAAGGCATTCGATCCCTCGCCACCCAGCTCGCCCAGCAAATATGTTGTTCAGTCGATTTCCTCACGAAGAATGAAAGTTTGCCTCAGCGAGTTCCACTGTTTATACTCTAGGCAAGTATTCCCCTTCGTTCTTCTTCTTTTCCTTTGTTCACGGAGACATAACATCTTACGATTTCCCCTTCGTTGCTCGTCGACAAGTTGCTCGTTATTGACAGCTCTGCTCGGGAAAGCACACAAATGGACAGAACAAATGTATGAGGAACTAGGAATGCTTCCAATTTTCATCAATTTAAATCATATACCGACTATGGGATTGTAATGTATAGCATATCAAACAAATTTTAGGGAATTTCCGATTCGTTTGGTATGTAAATCGCTAAAATCCGTTCGCGGCAAAAATAGTAATTAACGTTAACTTTATTTCATAGAAACATAGAAACATGACATGACCTGAATCAAAGACGTAATTCTACGTCAAAAATTAGAGAGCTGAGATTGGAACAACTTTAAAAATACTGATGTTGCTAACAGAATTGAGAAAACCGACAGAACCGAGAAAGTCGTGAAACTGAGGAAAAATGAAAGGATCCAAACGATATAAGTTTGAAAATTGAGAAAACGTTGTGCACGGAGAAGTAAGATACTACACCCAAAGTTAATTTTTAGCACATGTTCTGGCATCCCGATTTATTACATTAAATGAGCTGAAAGATAACATAAAATGTTCTACTCCCCAATACATGCATATCTTTTGTATAATATATATGCTAGAGCCAATATGAGGGAGCGAAACAGGAGACACATTTAAATGAAAGCATATGAAAGCTTTCCGTATAGTTTGCCAAATACACGGCCCAGACAGAGAAAGATATATCTTCGTTCTTGTTCTTCTTTATCGTCTTAGAAAACACCTTCCAACTTCATTTTATGATGAGGTGTAATATTATCACGCTCCTTTATAATAGCGCTGGCAGCTATATGGATAGCGTGGTCGTGTAAAGTAAATTTGCATTCCAGTCGGCTTTGGTTCGATCCCCATTGATGTCGTATGGACTTTTTTTTGCACAATCCCAAATGAAAAGAGAAAAGAAAACAGAAAGAGATGTCTACTCGCATACATACAAACCATTTTTAAGCTTTTAAGATAGCTCATTATTTGCGCATTTGACTCTCATGCACAGGAAATGGCATCTTTTCTGCCAAAGATGACATGTTTTCTGCCAACGCTAGTTTGGGTGTACAAACAACTGTAACAACAAAAACTGCACAAGGAAGTAGACCACAAAGATAAAAAAAATGAAACTGGGTACGCAAGAAAATTATATTCCAAAAGTTCAGCTGAATCAATGTTGGGTTTACAAAACCATTTAAAACACCGCTATGCATCGAATTACCCGCTGCGTTTTTTTGCATTTCGTACATTTATCAGCTTCCAAACCAGTTACCTTAGAAGGCATTTGACGCACGTTAGATAACATATTCAGATTCCCGTGGGAAAACCTGTATTCAATCTCCAAACATAAAACCTGTATCGAGCATCAAAATATAAATGTATCAAACTATTACACTCAAATGTTTATTGCATCGCCGATGAGAGCACATGCAAAAATACATACCGAAAGAAGCGAATAGTGCAGTCACTTTTCTGAGCATTTTGCTCTTGTTGCTCGACTTGTCAACGGGAATGGCGTCGCCAAGGTCAGTGCCGCTGTAACATTCCGAGAACGTTGACTGATCATTTTATGCACTCGTTGTCCTTTTCCAACGGTACAACGAACCAGTTGGAAAGTGTACCAACAGCCGCTCGAATCGAAGAGCAGGAAGTGAGTTGGGTGAATCACAAGCGACGAACCCGATTTTTCGAACGAGAGGCAAATGGCGCTGCGTGCGGCGAAAGCTCATAAAGCACGTGCCCTGCTAGCGCATTTCAAGGACATTCCACCGTGCTTGAACTTCGCGTGCCAACAAAAGCTGGGAGTCACCCTCCAACGACGAACGGCTGCGATGCGAGCTCGTAATCGCTTCTAGTTATATGCTAATCATGCCGCTTCGGTCGCTGCTCGAAGCGCGTCCAACCGCAAGACGCTTAACGATGCAGATTTTATCAGCAAGATCACACCCGAGCACTTTGTGTAGAACAGATGCTTACGCTCTTTCACTGACTTCCTGAAGCTTTTGTCCGGTGGCGGTGACTGCCCGCCATCAACCGCTCAGCTATTTCTGACCAGCTTTATAAGGAACCGGTGAAAGTAATGAGCGATGGAAATTCCCACCGCCTGCGGTGAGAACAACGCACATTCTGAATAGAATGGTGCATGCAAATCTTTCACAAACAAATACTTTGCATCTCGTTACTGGTGGCAGCAGCAGCAGCATTCTCCAGGGTGGAGGAAGTAATCTAAAACCGCAACGCCACAGGCGGTCGTAATAAGATTTGTGTTTGCTAAGCAATTTTAGAAGGAGAAAGTATTTAAGATATTTCATGCAGCGATGGGTTGAACACTGCTCAATATTCGAATAGAATTCCATATAACAAAAAACGTGGATCGTTTGACATGAGAAAACCATTAACTAGCGCGTATAAAAACAACTGCATTTAGCTGAACAAGAGCAAAACATCGAATCCGAAATCAGAACTCAAGTGACATATATTATGATACAGAAGCTAACATATACAGGTGACCTAAAACCTGTTTCGATCGAACCCGATCAATTCGCTCGGATTGGTATTTAATTTCACAAACAAAAAACGTATCGCCCATTAATATACTTCGCGCGCAATACAGAGGCCACGCTCATCAACAAACCAGTAACGAATCAGCTCGAATGTGCCATCGGCATGCTAAATAGAACGTGGCCCAGTCCCAAGAAGTGCATTCCCTTCTCCGATGCACGTGTGTTTGTCACTTGTGTAACGCTGCATCGCCAAGCATCCTTGAAGAAACCCCCCCGGAATCGACCGAGCAAACACGCACGTGAAGTGCATCATCCCTGCCTCCCGCGAGCCGAGTCGATCCATCCAGTTGAAAAAATTTACCCTTCAAGACGCTGTTTATCTTCTCAAGTATTCCGCGCCCGCCGGGCAATAAAAGTAAGTTCGCATGTGCAAACAAACCGGCACTCGCCATGCATACATACATACCTATATGCTGCACAATCCGTTGCCGATGTACGATTGACAAAAGGGTCAACCGTCATAAAATTAATTCCATTTCCTACAACGGCTCCGGCGATCAGCGCCTCCCACGCTTCTAGTGATCATCAATAACGTCGATTTCATTCTTGTTGTCTTACGGCATTCACGGCATCGTGCAAATTAAACAACGGCACCCCGACAAATGGAACCCTACCAGATGACACCCCGGAGCCGGAAGGGGTGGTTCTAGGAAACTTTCATCCCGCGCGCAATAAACGACAAGCTGCGAGGGAAAGCCCAAGATGCCCGCTTGCGTCATCGATGTGCTAAGTGGGCACTTTCGGGTAATTGTGACAACACTCAGCGTTCCACTAATGGGTGACGGTAGGTCTTTAATGGTAAGTGCCCTTAACAAAAAAAACGCAGAACAGGGGCAATTGCGATGCCGGCTCAATTAGTCGACAGAGAAAATAGCACTTCATGGTATCGGTGAATTGACAATGACAGCTCAAATCAGGGCTGTGACGATACAATATTTTCAAATTCAGTGTTTCGAACTATTTAGGGGCTGTCCATATACCACGTCGACAACTTAAGAGGGGGGGGGGGGGTTGTTAGGGTACGAGAATGTCCACGCTTGTCCACGGTGAGGGAGGAGGGGTTTAGATAATGTCCACGTGGACACATAAATTGAATATTTCTGAAAATACAATATAATGAAAAATGAATGAAATCTGCTCTGCATTTCCAACGAATTTCAATCTTGCCGCTCCTTACGTGTACTCCGTAAAAGACCATATTTTTTCATATCATTGAACTGTTTCGCTGAAATGCGTATTCTGAGAGTAACTCACATGAATTGAGAGTGATGAAGTTATTTACATTCCGCCAGGACGAAGACACCATCAAAGAATTTTAGAATCTTGTAATTTGAAAAATGCACGACATAGTTCTCTTAGGTACGGGTTTGTTGTTGTATCTGTCTTTCGAGAACTCCAAAGGTGATGAACCAAAGGAAAATGAACAACGAATTACCTGGTGATGCTTGGTTACGTAGAACGCTACAATATATCGGTTCCATACTATTGCATCTTGTGTCAGGTGAGATTGAAAAGGATTTCTGCTTTATGTGCTTATAAAGCTTTGATAAATTCTAACAAGTACTGCTTATAACTAAACGAAATTAAAGTCAGCGATCCAGAACAAACTAACAGAATTAGCCAATATGATAGACGTCGTATTCCACCGGACAATGCCAAATTTCATTCTCTTTAACAGCCCGGCCGAAAATGTTATGTTTCCCTAAGGTGTGCTATTTCACCCGTCGTTCTCACCAGATATTGCACCTTCCGGTTATCAATTGTTCGGGCTTTAGCGCAATAATTTAGACTCATAGAATAGAAACCAAACATGTTTTGGGAGGTTGGGCTTAGATGTTGCGGAAGGATCGATTCAGCAATACCACACACTGTGTAAACTAGGAATAAAAATTAGGCCATAAATAGTTTGAATAGTTTGAAAAAGAGGCCACGCAGAGAAACTCGTTGTTCGGAAGCCGTATGAATTATTCTAAAGGAAGTTGATTGACTAATTTTCATCAGCGAAGCACAACTAAATCAACCCATTTCTGTAGCAAATAATCACGGGTGATAGAAATGGGAAAAATACGATATAGTTCGCAAAAGATTATGGGATAAGCAAGACAAACCACTACAAATATCATCAAAGCATTGACTCCAAAAAAGGAACGCTGTGTGTATGGTAGAACTGGAAGCGAATCTTCGATCATGAAAAGTTACATAGCCAAAAGGTTAATTCAGTGTTGTGCGGTTCACAACTGGATAGTTTTCACGAGGTGATTATGGAAGAAACCACCAAAATCGATCAACAGAAAAGTGTCACATAAATCTCTGATGACGCACCAAAAAAATAGGGCAATTAGTTGGGAAGCTTTGATGCATCCACGGTATAGCCCAGACCCTGCAAACATCTTTGTGATCTATTAAGAAATGATCGAGTTATAAGCGCTCGAAATCTTTGATTTTTTCCTACTTGTTCAGTGCAGAGATTTTCATTTTACCCCCTAATCTTCAAGTTAGACGTAGTCTTACTTCAACGAAATTATTCAGAAATTAAACAGAAAAACGCGGATACTATTTAAATGACCCAATATATTCGAATAATTGTGTGTCTATAAGAGTGATGCTTTGGATTTTTTCCCTGAACCCTTTTACGGGTAGTGGTGACTATATTGCCACCAACGATTTTATTTTTTTCTCTTCTTTAACAATAAATTATTACTTCTAACCTTACTGTGGTAGCTAGTTCTGATATCTAGCAACGTGCCTGATTTTTTTGGGCTCGAAAAAATTAAAAACTATTCATTTTGTAGTCATTTCGTGTTACCACTCCCAATTTAGAGCTGTAAGAGCAAATTTCCCGAAAAGTCATTGAAAAATAGTCTATTTGTTGATGTTTTCAATACAGTGTTTTTTATCAATATATTATAGATAAAAATAGCATTATCTCCTTCGTTACCATGTTGTCCGGAACATTGTTTGTGATAACGTTATAGCCCTGTAAGAGCGCGATTACTCAAGCTATCATAATCTGATTTACGTGGGTATACCCTTTCGATCTTCTAAATCAACAGCCATTTCAATTCATTTATTGCATTTTTACATAACCAAACAACATTCTCGATATTATGACATCCTGGACCACAATTACACAAATTGTTAGTAGTGAGACCTACTCGATAAAAACATGAATTGAGCACAAATTGATTGGACTGTATGTATAATATAAAATTAATGCCTATTATCGGTAAATGGAGAGTAATTCATTTTACGCATCAACTCACATTATGAACTAACGCCCGAATTTAGGCTCGTTGCGTCGGGGAGGAAGCGAGTGGATAGTGCAATCGGAAGAAAACATATCCAATAAAATCGTCAAATTGTTAACTTATGTTTACTATATTCACTGTTCATTTTTCAAGCAAAAAAAATTGTGGATAAATTTCCTGTCTAATGATATATGACACAACATATGTCGCAATAACCATTTTGAGTAATATGCGTTTGAAAACTCTTAATAAATCGTTACATTTTTCGTAGAGTGCCCCCTAGGGTGCCAATGAATGTATGGGAGAAAATAGACCCTAAAATTCAAAAAGTTACCCTATATATAACGTTCACCATCTCGAAAAAACACCCTATGCCAAATTCCAGCTCAATCGGACATAAGGGAGAGTGGCGCAAAGCGGTCAAAGTTTGAGTTTTTTGAAAATCGAAAAATCACCCAAGGGGGGAGTTGAGGAAATCGGGGCTTTCGAAAAAAAATTTTTGATGCCAAATATCTTAAAATGGCATGAAACGTCGAGATCTAGTGTCATCTGAACATTTTTTATGGGGTAACTTTTTGAAACTCGAGATGACCATTTTCATTGGCACCCTAGTGCCCCCCTATATAGAAATCAAAGACATAGTCCTATGTCAAAAATCTTTTGTGTATTTCAGCATGTAAACATGTCGCTGTATTGTAGTTTGCGTTGATTACATGCCTAGTTCTCACAGTCCGTGAGAGGGTTAAAGCCGGCACGAATTCGGGAACAACCTAAAATTTTCCAAGACATACGAGGTTGAACAGTAAATTTTTTATGTGCATTTTAGCGGTGAAAACAATCTGACAACATAAGTGGAATTTGGAATAAACTAAATAGCGATACAAATAACTTTACGAGAAATGTTGGAATGCGAATAAATGAATTTAAAACAAACCGTTATTATTGATGAAACTAACATTTTTATCCATAAAACTATAAAAAAGAAAATAGAAGCAATCCCAAAATGAAATTTAAGCGAAGTTCAATTTTATTTTGAAGAAAATAATTGGTGTAATATCCACGTGGACATCAGGGGGAGGGGTATAGGAAAAGTCCACGTTTGTCCACGGTGGGGGAGGGGGTGTTCAAAAACATGATTCTTCTGTCCACGTGGTATGTGGACAGCCCCGTACACATTTACTGACTCTCATAGCAAACAGTTTCCTTTCAGACAAATACTGATAAACAGAAAAATGCAGAATATGCCTGAAATAAGAGGAAACGGAAAAAAATGTTAATAAACATAAAATTTCAATTTTTTTCGTTGTCCGAAAGTGCCCCAGGACTGTCCGAAACTGCCTCACACATGGGGCACATTCGGACAAAAAGGCAATTTTCAAAAATTCGAATAAACCATTCGTAATCGCATCAACGCACACCTCTTACACGCTCATGTGATACATTAATGTCCAAATGACAACCAGGATGAATTCAGGATTTTTTCAAGTCTACAAAAAATATTAAAAATCAAGGAATAAATAGTGTCCGAATGTGAACCCCCCCCTCCCCTATATTATATTGAATGGAAGACTTTTCTTGCAGTAAATGGAAATTATTCATGAAATATATTCCATATTACTTAATAATGTTAAGATTTGGAAAATCGATTGATATGATACCTGTATAATACAGTGGTCCTCAACATTTCCAACTTGACGACCCTCTTATGTTTCCAATTGAGTGTCTCGCTGCTCTTTGAAGGAAATCATGGTTCTGATTTGCAAAGAAAACGTAACGGCAAAGTTTTTAGGAAATCAATGAATTATTCAGGAAAAAACACATCTAGGCATATTCTACAAATAAACATTAAATTAAAATATTACTCAAAATCGAATTTAGGATTTAAGATACGAAAAAAAATATAGGAGGTTGTGTCCAAGACACGACCACATTGTTGACGTAGAACTACGCTGTTGTTTTGTTCAAGTCGCTTGTTAATAACTTCGGATATCATATTCTAAAATATATTTTAGAAATAACTGTTTAGTAGAATGGTTTGGTCCAGGGCCCGAAATCTTCGAAGATGGAAAATGATTACAGGGCAAGCTAATAAAACCGTTTAAAAATGAGTCAAGAGTATTCACAGAGCTTGAATCTTGATTCTTTTTTTTTTATTAATCCGTTTATTTTTACAGGCTCAGTTACATAGGTTTAAAGGAGCCACGCTCTTAAATATATTTTTACTATAAAATATTAACATGTTTCCTTAAATCTATGGTTAATAAAATAGGAAACCGATTACTCGCGGTCGACTCGAGTTTAGAAGGGTGACACACTTTGATTGGGAAAAGGATGGGATGTAAGGATATTGTAGCAATGTTCACACTCACACTCGCATTTACATTCACATTCTCATTCACACTCACACTTCACACTCAATTCTTAAAACTATCCTTACATCTAATATGTATTCACAATTTAACTTATTCTAATGTTAGTAGGAAGGGAACCGATAGAATCTTGATTCTTAATTGTTGTTAAATTGTTCCATCTATTTTGTCGTTATCCTTTTATAACAATTTCGCTTTCGATTTTGCAGCTTTTTTGCCTTTTTCAGTTCGTCAAATTTTAATTTCTGCTTCATCCGCTCTTCTTGTTTTCTATTGTATGGATTTATTTTTTTTCCGTTTCAACTCAGTTTTCCTTTTCCTTTCCTCAAGTTTTTGGTGCTTCGTCATTTCAATAAACTTCTTCGCATGTTCTACGTCTTTACTCAAGATATCCCCGGACTCGCTTGTGGCCACTGCAGGAGTAACGTGAGGCTTACTTTTTCCGTGAGTTGATGAGTTGCCAGAATATACGACAACATGGGGAGGATTCAACATTCCTTCTGTTAGAAGTTGATCCAGTTGCACATTGTCCGAATTTAGTTTCCCTCATATCTATCTGCTGGTCTGTAGTTGTGCCTGTGTATAAATTATATAAGATTTCAAAATATTTTGGTGCGTTACATGAATCTATGCTCAGCATCCATAATAACCCTGGAAACTCACATTGTAGTATTACCAATTTCAACTATCCGAAATTTGAATCGTAGGGAAAAAGTTCGATTCAAATTTCGGACCTATTATTTTGTAATTTTATGAAGAAGAATTTCATAACACTTGATTATTTTTAATAGTCAACTGCGAAACACCATACAATAAAAGTAAACTAATAACGATGATTAGAACTGATTATCACGAGAGAAATTTAAATATTAATGAACGGTTCGATTCTATATGCTCACGCTACGCCAAACACAAACGATAATGTGTAGTGCTGTAAGATTTTAACCTACCATGTTATAATTCGAATGTAATTCTCATATAAAATGATAGTGAAACCAAGGAGTTACTCTAAAGAATCAATTGTGGTATTAATTCTGTAGTTATATCATCAGGGCATTAAGCATTTCAAGATATTACTTCAAAGTGTCCGAAATATGATTCAGGATGTATATCCCAGCATGTCAAAAATCACATTGGGGGGGTACTACGCTATGGAATCTCGAAAAAACTAAAAAAAAATCACAGGAGGGTTGTGTCTGACATACGACCGCATAGTTGACGTATGATTCCATTAGGCTATCTGTTCATTTTGGATATGTTTGAAGAATTAAACTCTTTGATAATTATGTGATGGTCCTGAAAAGAACCGTTTTGTTTGGTTGTTGGGTACTGTTTGTTCACTCCACCAGTGATTACAACCGAGTGATGATGAAAGAAGGATGGTAATTAGTCGTTAGATGATGCGTATCAAATAGAAGATGCCGAAGTGGTGTGAGATATGATGAAAACCGCCCCTTGTAACCCTAAACGAGATGCATCCTGTGTTATGCATCGATGAAATAAAAAAAAATCATCAATGTAATATAAGGTAATTATCAATACCGAGCACAATTATCAATCTTTCTCATCAGTAAAAACATGTTACTTCATTATAGAGAAAACATATTTGAAATGGGAAAGGTAATTTTCATTTATAATTTTTACTTTCTGAGTGTTCATTCAACCCAATGCGAATTCAATTGGACTAACAACACCTAATACTATATGTAAAGCATATGGGAAATCACTTTTTCGAACATTTCTTCACTTTTCCAACTTTTCTCGCCGTATGAACTTCCCTTGGGTAAAAATGAACACAACAAAACAGACAGCTTAAACCGAACGACGAGTTCTCGAGTGGGAACACACCTTGGTTTTTGTTTATGAAAATTTAAGTAAATCGTTTCATATATCAAGTCATTTTTAACACAAATGCTACCATATAAAATTTTACACTTACACTTGTGCTACATTTTTCACAATACACGATCGGTCATTGATATTTTATATTTTATTTTATTGATATTTCACGAAGCATCCAACATTATAGTTTCAAATTTGAATTTTATTTGTTGGAATTAATCGTGTCACTCACCTCACTTGCAATATAGAAATGCCCCTAACTTGCATATATTTGGGGAACTTTGGTTTAGATGTCTCTGTTAGGGAACACATTTCGGTGGGAACAAAAACTACCCCTCCATTTATGTATTTGATGTATCTGTTAGGGAACCGCCCCATGTGTTGTCAATTTCGACCAATCAGATGTAGGCACTTCCGTTAGGATAGGGGTTGAGATTTTTCAATTGTTCAATAGTTAGTGCATGACATATATTATTTTATTCAATATAAAAAAAATTGTTACGGAGTGTCGAAATCGATTGACACAAAAATTTCATCAATCCATCATGAGATGACTGAACAATACGCGTTTAAAATTGGACAATATTCAAGATGTGCTCGATTTTCGATTTTCAATTTGTACCCCAATATGTTCCCGAAAGACGTAATCCTACGTCAAAACGCATTCATTTTACAAAAAATGTCGCCATTCGTCAAAAATCAGTATTTAAAAAAAATTGCAACGTACGATGACAGAAAATATGTCCAAAATTACGTAAAAAAATCATTGGTTGAAATAAGGCCACTAGAAAACTTGTAGAACTCCCATCAGCGAAAATCGCACACTTGTTATGACGTTCATAGTGTACTACCCCATTAAAATTTCGACTTCGTACTCTGTTCTTCTAATTTTTGTCGAGTGTATCTGACCTGTTTCTGAGGGCCTGCTGTTGGCAAACCATGAATGGCGTATTTTCTCACGTTCCTTGGAACAGGTGTCCACTTCGTATTTACATACCAATCGCCACCTGGTCCCTTCTTCGGTTACAGTTTTATTAGTTTTATCATTGGCGGGAGTTGTTTCCAGGCAGTAGTTCAAACACCCCGCTTCTAATCGGCAGGGCATCTTGGAAACATAGCATGTTAATTGCGTCAGGGCACAAAAACAAGATGAGCATCTGTGTAACATTAAAAATGCTGATCGAACAGGTTTTCATATCAGAAACTAGAAATGATCGCTCGCGACGGATGCCATCGCTAGCCATGAGATTCTTTTTCTCAATAAAGGGGGCATTGTCGGCAAACTGGCACGTACCTAGAGTTACGTGCTGCATAAATGCAGCCGAGCTATCGTGCCACCTCGCAATCGATTCGCTAGATTACAAGTTGACCCTCTGAACCGAATCTGGATTGCCTAGCCGGATCACCTACCCGTAGCAATCGTAGCGAGGCATACATTACATCATTGACGGTCCGTTCGCCCCACGTCCCGCAGCACTTGCCGCCCGCGTTCAGCTTCCAGTTCTAATGCAGCAGGAAGCGAAGGAAAACCACCGCATCGCATCGGAGCCTGAGAAAAGGAAAACCCGCTCACCGTCGCCTTCAGGGGTGAATCATCAATTACCCGCAATTATACACGTGGGTTCTCGGCGGATGCGCGAGATATTGCGTGTAAACGGTGTAGCCGCATCTCTCAACCCGATGCATTCATAAGTGGATGCGATTGATTTCCTCGTCCCGCCCCAGCTTCGTAAAAGCATAATGTGCGCACACGGGGGGAAAAGCTTGTTTGTCGTAACTGTTAGTAACTTTAATGGAGTGTCGACCTTCAGGCCGCGTGCCGCCGCGCTAACGGCGCCGATCTTTCAGGTATGGCACCAACGACGACAACGGCAGTTGATTGTGGAGTCATCGCGTGTACCGATCTTCCCCTCGGATTCACGCTAGAGCGATAAATGTCGATTTGGGAGACGGACACGAGCAAGCGCACTGCATACGGACACGTCGTTGCCCATCGTGTGCACCGCGATGTCTGAGAGTCGATTAGGCGCATATTTTCGTCGTCGTTAAGGCGGTGAAGTTCAATGTCGACTGCGGTTTTCCACATCAGAGCCGGAACTACTTCCGCCATTAGGATGGATGCTCTGGATACGGTAGAACGGGCGTGATCGCGTACATGCAGGGGGGGGGGATCAATTTAAAGTGATGCCTTCGCATTTGGGCATAGTGCGTGTGCGCACGACCTTACCAGACAGGAAGTTTACCCCCGAATAAACAACAATGAAATCTGCAAATTGATTAACGAGTGCTTTTGTCACTTGGATATATGTTCTCTCTTGAACCGAAATGGTAGTGCTTGATTACCTCAAAACTCTTAATTGTTTCATCCGAGAAATCGTTCGTCTGTGGGCGTTATGTTTACACCATAACACCTCGGAAACTGATTACATTATTAATATGCAGACTACGATCGGTTCGCGGCTTTGAAGATTACGCGGTGAGATTGAGCGCACATACCGGCACACAGAGCGGCCTTGGCCGCAACCTGCCGGTATGTGCATCAAGTAGGTGTTCAACTTGTCATCTCGCACGTAAACCACATGTGTTCTCTCTTTCCCATTATTTCCATTTTTCTTTCGCACATGTCGAGATCGCGTGAGTTACGCCGAGAGGAGAGCAGTGGCGCGATCGATCAATGACGTAACAGTGTTTACAAACGTGTTGGCACGTTGCCCTCTGTGTACAAGATCCCCCGGAAGATAGTTACTTGCCGGTAATGAGTTGTTATTAACATGTTTCTAAAATCACTGACAGGACTAACCCACGACCAATAAATGCGGTGGAGGAAATCCGGCTAAATGATGCGGTGCACAGAGAAAGAGAGAAAGAGGGAGGGAGAGAGTGAAGCCTTTCGTTGGGTCTTCTCGAGGTTATGGGTGCGTGCACCTCTTCGCAGGGCGCGAAGAAGTTAGCGGCCGCCACTAAAACAAAACAAGTTCTGCGAACAAACCGGCACATTGTCGTGCGCTAGTGTTACGGAGTTTAATGTTCGTTAATGTGACATTGAGTGAATGCGATCGACACCTCTTGTCTCTGGCGGGGCCTGAAATGGAAAGAAATATGAAACGAATAGTTTGTTTTGATTTGTGTGATCAAGACTGGGGACTAATTGATGCTGCGCTTGCCATTTACCCGTTTCGTCTCGTTTGTCTCTTTCAAGGTATCGTCAAATTCGTCTTCTTGGGAGTGCTCGCCATCGTCATAAGCTGTGCCGTGGTGGTGATCGACCCAATCGATATGATCGTGACGGATGTGAGTTGCCATGGGAACCCCTTCCGTGCTCGTTCCGCAGCTAAATTCGCTTTAATTTCAGATGTTATCCATGTATGAAGGTTCCTATCTGCATCGGTTATGGAAAAAACCACCGCTGGAAGTGTTCATTAGCATTTATGTGTTCAATGTAACCAACACGGAAGCATTTCTCCGTGGCGTGGAGAAAATCAAGCTAGTAGAAGTAGGACCTTACGTTTACCAAGAATATCTGGAGAATCACAACTCCACATTCAATGCGAATGGTACCCTCAGCTTCACCCCAACCCGGAGGCAAGTTTTCGTTCCGGAGCGGTCAATTGGTGATCCACGAGAGGACAAAATCATAGTACCCAACATAGCCTATCTGGGGGTATCCAGTGCCGCTTATCGGATGTCAACTTGGGCTTCGCTAGCGGTGGCAGCTGCTCTCAAACCAATCGGCATGACTCCCTTCCTCAACATCAGCGCGCATGATTTGCTCTGGGGATACGACGACCCTTTGGTCAAGGTAGCCTCAACCATCCTTCCGGACATCATTCACTTCAAAAAGATTGGGATTCTCGATCGCGTAAGTACCCGCTCCATCCTGTATCCTTCTCATTGGCATCAGTTTTCAGTCCCTCTGGCAAAATCTCATCTCGTGTACTCTCTTTCTTTCTCTCTTCCTCCTGACTACCCATACTAACCCATACCGTCAGTTTAACCGTCTTTCCCCCTGTCCCGTTCGGAATAGATGTTTGACGATGGATTCGACACTGTGACGATGAACCTACCGGAGGCGGTTCAGAACAAGCAGAAGCCACTTGTCGACGACGACTACGCCGCCGAGGACATCCTGGAAGCGGTCTTGGAGGAGGATAAAGGTGAGGACGAGGAGGAACCCATCCGTAACTATTCAATCGATCTCTGGAATGGTTCCCCCGGTTTGGCCCACTGGGGCTATGTGGGGAAGGATCATTGGGATGCGGAACGAAGGTGAGTCGGTGTGTGGTTATGTGCCGTTGATCGCTGATCGTTAATCTTTGCTTATCTACAGAAATATCCCATGCAACACACTCCAGGGATCGTACGATGGAACGGTGTTTCCGAGGAACATTTCCAAGACGGAGGTTTTCAAGGTGTACCGAAAGGCTTTCTGCCGGACGCTGCCGATCGCTTTCGAACGGGAAGGCGTGCACGACGGCATCAAGGCGTATTGGTTTTCCATCCAGAGCAACGCGTTCGAGAGTTCGACAGATGATCCGTACACGTCGTGCTATTGCCGAAATGGGCAGTGCCTCCCAAAAGGGTTGGGAGATTTGAGTCCTTGCTGGTACAGTGAGTATCCAACTTTTGACGTTCGAAGCAATGCATCCTAGTAACACAATTCTCGTGACCCGCGCTCAACCAGATATTCCTGTCGCCGTGTCGTTACCTCATTTCTACAAAGGCGATCAGGCGCTCGTCGATGCGGTCGATGGACTGCGACCGGAAAAGGAGAAACATGATGCCGTGATTATCATGCAGCCGGTATGATATACAACGATCTCAATTAGCAAATGAATATTAATTGGCTAGCGAGTAATTTATGTTGTTGTTCCGTTTTGCAGCAACTCGGGATTCCCATGAAGGCGAACATACGCGTGCAGATCAGCCTGCTGACGAACGTGAGCTTCAACGCTGAGCTGAAACCTTTCCACAATAGCGTCATCCCGCTGATTTGGGCTGAGATGGTGAGTAACGAAGACGGCTTGCTGCTCGGAGTGGAGCGATATACAGATTAGTTTGTTCCGAATTATTCTCTATCTTATGACGTAGGACTACGTCGTTCATTTCTGTACCGGGGTGTAAGTTCAAAGCTTAAAATGTTCAAATAGCTTAAAATTGCTTTGAAAACAGGCTATTGAAATCACACAAATCTTTATATAAGCTGGCGCCTGCTCGGAAATCCATTTACCGTCGATGCGGGTGAGAATGGCTCATGGGAGTGAGATTGGGTCAAAAACGGTAATATCTTGACAAATATTGCGAATATTTTTGAAAGCTATGAACCGTTGAGTAGGAGAAATATTTTCACTACTTCCAATGCATAATGCTTAACTGTAGTACAAATAGTAATTGTTCAATAATTCATCAAAAAATAATCATCACCATTTAACCCTTTGCGGCCGCATTAAATTTGGGCATGGGTGTCGTACTGGTCGGAATTATTTTTCCTTCAAAAAGCAGAGACATGTGCAAGATTATGAAAAATAAACATTTATTTTTTATGCTTTTTAGCACTTTTCACTTTTAACAAAGATGTTTTAGCTTGAGATTGTTCAGATGACATAAGACACTTATGCAAACAATTATTCTGTCCTTTGAAAACAACTACTTCAACATAATTTAAACCAGTAGTTACGCAAATAATCATTTCAACGTATCCGAAATGATCAGAACTTTTCACTTTCGATGGACAAATATTTTGTCGCTTGAGACACTTACACGATTATTCAAATAACATGAGACATTTATGCAAACAGTAGTTCTGATATTTATGAATAATCTTTTCCATCACACCAAAGTGTTACAATGGCTAAACTGATACTTGGTTGAGTAAAATATAAGATTAGCAAGAGTTCTTGCTGTGGTGGCTGAGAGCAGACAAACGACCACAAAGAGTTAAAATACGAACTAGAATTGTAGTGAATATCTCGGCTTATGTCCAATATCTCGGCTTATGTCCAATCATGTCCAATGATATCTCGGCTTATGTCCAATCACTACAACCTAAACGCGCATCTCTATCGCATTGGGCTCGCAGCAAACAATCTTTGTGATTGTGGCGATGGCTACCACGACATCGAGCATGTTGTCTGGTCGTGTATCCGGTTCCATGCTGCTCGCTCTCAGCTCTCTAGAGCACTGAGAGCAAAAGGCAGACAATCGGATATCCCCGTCCGGGATATCTTAGGTAGCCGGGATCCTGATCTTCTGCTTCATCTATACCTGTTCCTCAGAAACGCCGATGTCAACGTTTAATGATGTTTCCTTCGTTGTGTCCCCGTTTCATATCCCTCCTATTCGATCGATAAACTTTTACTTAGTCGCGGCAATACATACACACACTCTTTACAGATGCACGGGCCGAAGGTTGTGCAGTCCACTGATCATTCAACAAGAGCCAAAGGTTGTACCGCTCATGACAACTCTACACGAGCTGATGATTGCGCCGGCTAGTGACCATTCTATCCTGGATTCCTCGAGTCGAGAAAGATGCACCACGCTAGATATGGGGTACAGACTAGGGAGCGTTGCTGATTAATGGTCAGCTGCATCCCAATAGGAAGTAGCCCGTGTCGGGCACACGTACAGAGCATCGAAGACTGCAACATACCAATTATGAGAACACTTGTAATACTAACCTCGAGCCAACCGCGAGTAATCGGTTACATATTACTAACATAGTTGTAAGACAAAAATTATCAAAATATTGGACTCCCGGCCCCGTCAGGCTAACGCCACATGTGCCTTAATAAAAAATATATTTTTGGGGAAAAAAAAATCTAAATAAAAAAAATATGTTGCAAGATTTTTAGTACTTCAATTTTAGATGATTTTATTTTTAAATAATACTCTGGGTACATAATAGTAAGATGCACTTTCAGTATTTTTTTCATATTCTGATCTGATCTCGAGGCTATTGAGAATGGCGTGTAAAATATTGGAAAGTAAGTTTTTGTCCATATACCCTATGGTAAACAAAAAAAAAAAAAAAAATCAAAAAATAGTCAATTTTTTTATTTGATAACCTATACAATGTTTGCTTTAGAGTTGATAATTTGGTTTGGGAGAACTTTTTACTCCTTTACCCAGCTAGGCCCTTTATGAAATAAAATAATTACATTAAAATCAGGAATATGCCTTCTATGTATTCCAATAACAACGAGTAATAATTTTCTGTTAAATTTTAACACATCCAAATTGTTTTCGGGTCTGCTAATATAAAATTACGGATAAATTAATTTGACGTTAATTTTGCGTCAGGGCAAGGTTGCCCTATTTGAATAGCACGATTAAATTTGAAACGAATGGGTTGCAGAATGCGTACACGATTTCAGCCCTTCTGGCTATCTGAAAAAAAACGACCAGATTCTGAATACCTCGGGCAAGTCAAAAACATCTTTCTTAACAAAATGGCGGCAGTTTGAAAAAAAAAATTCGGTTTAAAAGGTTTTTTCCAGATTTTTCAAAAATAGTAAAATTTAAAAAAATATCAATTTAGAGATTCGTGTGATAAAGTGATGCCTGCAGATTGTATTCATATATGATTCTAACTCGGTAAATAAAAGAATTTTCGATGAGTCCTTTCTAGGGTATATTTTTGAATGTTTAAATTACAGAAATATGAAAAAAAAATATTTTTCTTAACTTTCTAGACTCGAATACTGCTTTAAAAGAATATTAATAGTTTTTTATCTTTACACTTACCTTATACCAATTAGTTACGTTTTCAATCGCTCAACTCTCAAATTCTTATTAGTAATATTTCTCCCATAACGAGTGCTTGGAGAAAGAACACCCCTATTGCTCTATTCGCGCCAAAATAATTTAATTCAATAAGCACTCATTTCTTTTTCCTTTCTCTCTTGTCTCTCCGGCATGCACACCACAGGCGGTAGAGAAGCTCACCCCGGACATCGTGATGCTGCTACATCTGCTGTTCGACGTTGCGCCGTACCTGCAGAACGGGTTCGTGTATTTGCTCTCGCTGCTGGGCGTTTCGCTACTCGCCACCACGGCGCTGATGCTGCTCTGCTCGCGTCACGCAACACTCGAGTACGACCCGCGGAAGTCGATCCGGTATTCGACGGTCAGCATGATTCCCTACCCGCTGCGGAAGGAACTGGAGCGGTACGGCGGAGAGGCCGACATCCGCCGGGACGGCCTGCTGATCGAGAACGGTGCGTAGTCTCCGGTTCTCTTGAGGGGGCTCATTGGCGCTCGGTAATTCCGCCACATTTTTCGAGCAGAAAAACGGTGGGATGTTGTTTTAGTGTGAATTATTCTTATAGAATAAATTAGTCAGTGTGATATTTTAAGTGAGCGCTAGCCTATAGGCGACTGTTCCGGTTCAGTGTGCGTAATCGATGTTTTCAGGGAAGTAAAGGGAGTTGGGGAGCAGTTGAGTCCGACAAAACAGTTCCATCCATTGAATCGGAATCGGTCTTTTTTTGAATCTCTTATTGAGTTCGATGCATTATAACTAATATTTAGAACAAGCTGTGATTTCTGTTATAAACGTAACATTAAACATCGAATGTATTATTGCAGCTGTACCTAACAAAAGGTTCCACAAGAGTGCTATTTCTTTTTTACTTAGGAGAATGGTGTTGTAACAAATTAAAAAAATAGGGTGGGTATGATAAAAAATGTAACTTCTCGAGGGATTGAAATACAATTTCGTGGAGTAGTAAAAGACGAATATTTGTGTATAGAATTAGAAGTTCTAGAGAAACATCCTACTCTGTCCGTAAGTTCTATTTAAAATTCATATTTACATTTTCGTGAAAAGCCTACCTGTTGCATCAAATCCCACCGCATCCGGCGCGGTAGTTAATTAAGAGTAATTTATGGGTGGAGCTGCCATGTTTAAAATAGCGACGTCGAAGCCTGAGGGATTCCTAATGTGTGATTTGTGGATGCAAATAAATGCTTCCGGACACATTTCCATAGTTATGGATGGATTTTTCAATCAACGGTGCGTGGTTTTTGGGGTGGCACACAGTTTTACTGGTGATTAGCTTCACATTGAATGATTTGCTATAATTGAAACGTGCGAGGGCATTATTAAATAAACGCTTCGCGGTGGGATTTCGGACACACAAACGCCACCACAATGTAACATAATACAACGAATTTTATTACCAACAATCCTAGGAGCTAGGAAACAAAAACAGGATATAAATTATTTTACATCTGTACAAACAATTACTAGTCTGTAGGTTGGCTTCATCCGCAGCACAGCCGGAAAAACAATCATTGTAGGACACACACATAACTACAATCCCGGCATACTGTCAGCTCGGGACAGCATCGATAGCTGCTCGGCCCGGCGTCTGCAACGGCTGTGTGCTTATGGTAAGGTTTAATAAAATTGAACAAATAACCAGCGGATGTTTTTCAGAAGCGCAACAGCACAGACAGAGACAAAAAAGAGCGCAATAAAAGTAAATAAAACTCATGCAGTTAATACAAACACGGTAACAATAAACAGCGAAACATAAAAGCCAACCGAAAGTGGGCGAATTATAGGGCCGGGTGGCGGATTCGGTGGTTCGGTTAAATAAATATGTAGCGCTTCTCTCATTGGTGAAACCAGCTGTTTTCATTCCGCGCTTTACTGTGCCTGGTTTGCATTTTTTAGCATTTTTCAAATTTGAATAATTATTGGATTATTAAATCCAAAACTTTTCTAAAAAATAATTTTCGCACACAGCAAATTACATCGCAAAATATATTCCCACAAATTGACTTTTGTTTTCCACTTTTGTGAATTGTTCTCAAAACATGGATGAGCAAATGAGACGAAAGAAAGTGGAATAAATGTAATTTATTTATTTTCTGGATTTTCTAACACACTCTGTCCAAATTCTATAAGATATGTAGATTTTTGTTTACCACATGAGCATTGGAAGGAATGAATCGCCTGTGGATACGTAACTAATCCTAAAAAATAAGGAAAATCCACAAAGATCCACAATTTTTGAAACCATTGATACTGATCAAGGAATTGTTGCATTTGAACGTTTGCCGAGAGAAATTTAGTGATAAGACTTTATTTTCTTCAGACTTCACAGTAAAAGAGGACTGAAACGGTAGCTTATTATACATCGGAATACACTTGAGGCGACATGCCACTGATGACCTACAAAGCTGCCCGGATGTGCTACAAATATATACACTCTGTCCAACTTCTATAGGACCACCCTGATTATAGTTCGTTGCAACACAAACAGTTAGAATTTCAACAAGATACATTCATACATTGTTGAATACTTAGAATAAAGTATATTTAACGTCAATTTCGTTCAAAAGAGTTGTTTGTTTATTTATTGTGCTAAATATGATAATTTCAGCTGCCCAGTTTCTTCTATAAGACAATTTCAAAATTCATCAATGAAAAATTCAAAACGATCGGCTGATTTACATGTCAATAATTCGCAACCTTGCCATTTCGGCTGAAAACCTTGAAAATTCCTGTTGGAATACTATTTATCAAATTCTGCTGAACGGATTCCTAGATATTTTTCCATGTTTCCGAAATTTCGACCTTGAGCTCTTCAATCGTGGTGTATCGTTTTCCCTTCAGTGTAGATTCTGCGTACGAGGATCCCCTTAAGGTTTTCAAATCTGGAGAGCGAACCGGTCGGCCTAAAAAATTATGTTTTGGTCTTTAATCCATTGCATAGTGCCCTTGCTGATATGAAAAGTAGCATTGTTTTGCTGGAATTTGAATTTTTTGTGACGATATTCACGCAAAACGAGGATTCCAGAACATATATGTAATCTTTGAATGATGTGAAAGCTATCTCGAGCTTTCCGGTTACACAGAATCCCACCCAAACCATGCACGAGCATCCACCAAAAATTCCTGGTTGAAAATTCTGTTCCTTCTTCCGTAAATCACGCCAGTACCCGTTGAAACCATCAAAACCATTCAAATTGAACTTTTTCTCATCAGTGAAGATAACCTATACATTGAAGAATTTTCCGTTATGGTATATAGCAAAGTATATTTTTTTGGAAAGATTCTTTGTCACAACATACCATGTCCCCCTGTCGGTTCATGTGAGCTTTGGCAAAACTCAGACGTCTTCCGATGTGAGATGGTGTAAGATGAAGAGTTTTAACCTTTTAAGCCCTCTTTATGTGAGGATTTTTTACCAAAATTTGACGAATTGTCACCCGAGTAACATTTAAATTGAAATATTGCTTTATTTGCATAAGCGATTTTGAGGTATTCGAAGCTGGTCTAGCTATTTCCCGCTAATCCCGGTCAGAGAGCTTCGATTTACGAGCAGCTCTCTCCTTCTTACCATATCCTTGATGATTCGCAAAATAATTGAGCACTACATGATGGGATCGTCCAATCCGACGAGCAATTTCTCTGATACCAACATTTTCTTGGTGAAATGCAACGATTTGACTTTCTTCTCTCTCCGTGAGCACTTTTTCCTTCGGCATTTTCCAGATTTATTGATCAAAACAACTAAAACAACGGAACATGTAACTGGTCTTATAAAAACATGACACTTCAAAAATACAAAAACATTCTTTACGCTCAGCGCTTGCACACACATAAATGAAAATCATACAATGTATGGTAGTCATCAATAACTACACACTAGAGTATAAATTGAAGCATTGTTTGTCACAAAGCAGCAAAATCATCATCTGGTCTTATAGAAGTTGGATAATGTGTACAGTGACACGCAACGAAATAAATCAACTTGAACCATCATCATATCGTGAGACTTAAATGAATGTTTGTGAAATTAGGGTGTGTTTTTGTATTATATTATGTTTTTGTATTATATCAGTTAATAAGGTATATACACAGAGATTGAAACAACAATGTAGTAAATTTATTATTAATGGGAACCTTACTCTGGAAGGTCGAAAAATAACGGATTTTCGTGATTTTTCTTCCGGATGATGGAATTAAAATTGAGTGTTGAGACATTTTGTTGATTGGTTAGGGTATAGACGAATTTCATTCCAACTCGTCTTAGGAGTTGGCAGCACCATCTCATTTTTTTTCCTTCTCACCTGTTTTATTCATATAGCGTTATAACAAATGAATAACATAACACCTCACTAAAGCACAGAGGATGTAAATTCCAAAAATGCACCCATACATATAAAACTAATTTCCTTTATAAGATTATTATTCGTTAGAATTGAAAATGCACAGCTCGAAGCGAAAAGAAGGGATTGAATCAGTTCAGGAAATATTGAAGCTCGAACCATTGAACATGCTGAATTCGCTCGCTCTCGTCGTTAAACATAACCTAGTGAGATTCAACTACGACCAAAATCCTATTTTACTCTTTTTTGCACTGAGTTTTGCTATTGATTGTTGAATTGAACAAAACAAACTGAAACACCTGAATTCACTCATATTAATTCGGACACCAGAACACTTTATCTTACTTTCTTGAGTAATATGTGCCACGAATAATACATCAAATCTGATGTTCCAGGACCAGACCTTGGAGATTTAGAGAAAATTCAAATTAAAACATTTGCGATTAATTTGTTTAGAATGAAACATTGTTGTCCTGCCCATATCCTAAGCATTAGCTATATATATAGCTATAACTTTATGTGCCCATCTCAAGCGTTGACAGTTCTCCAGTTTAGTCTTGTTATGGCATCCCAATTTATTACATTAAATGAGCTGAAAAATAACAGAAAATGTTCTACTCCCCAATACATGTATATCATCTGTATAATATATATGCTAGAGCCAATATGAGCGAGCGAAACAGGGCACACATATAGATGAAAGCATATGAAAGCTTTTCGTATAGTTTGCCAAATACACGGCCAAGACAGAGAAAGATATATTCTCGTTCATATTCTTTTTTATCCTCTTAGAAAACACTATCCAACCCCATTTTATGATGAGGTGTAATATAATCACGCTTCTATATAACAGCGCTGGCAGCGCTGGATAGCGTGGTCGTGTGAAATAGCTTTGTAATCCAGCCGGCCTTGGTTCGATCCCCATTGACGTCGTATGAATTTTTTTTGGCACAATCGCAAATGAAATGAGAAAAGAAAACTGAAAGAGATGTCTGTTCGCATACATACAAACCATTTTTAAGCTTTTAAAAAAGCTCATTTTTTGCGCCTTTGGCCCTCCAGCACACGAAATGGCATAATTTCTGCCAAAGATGAAATGTTTTTTGGGTGCCATCAATAATTTGTATGCCAATCAATGATATTTGTATCGAACATAACATAAATTTCAAAAATTTCGATGCATTCTAAAATGGTATCCGAAGTGGTAAACAAGCGGATTGAATAATATAATTCCTTAGTTCTACGTCGAAAATTAAATATTTGTTCCACCAGCATTCACCATTATTCCACATTACTTAACCACATCAATATATCCTTGTCAACTTATAAAGACAACACTTATAAATGGCAACATTAGCAAGTATCTAGTGTCATATTGTTCAGTGTTGCCCCAGTGGTATCGCACATCTTCCGTGCATCGCAATTCAACCAGCACCAAACAAGCGTCGCACAGAGATCGTACCTAGGGATTGTTAAACGGTTTTACCGGTAATACCGGATCATTTTTCATTACCGAATCACCGGTAATTTTACAATCAATAACCGGTAATTTCGGTAATTTTCATGTTTACACCATAAAAAAATATTTGCATTTATGCCACTTTGAAATATTATTCGAGTACAAAAATTAGATCAAAAAACACAACTGGAAATGATACGCCGATTCTACGATCTCTGAACTTCAATTCAAAAATCGCTGCCCGATCTGAAAACGAAGCACGGGATAAGCTTCAGCGATGAAGAACTGACAGCAATAAAGGAATTGGTGCCCTCGAACCAGTTCTGGTCACTGTTGAACTGCTATGTCGGAAGAACCACTCCCTTCATGAAGTTGACGTTGGATTGTAATCTATGCTAGGACAGCTATCGGAGCAACGATCAGAAATTTCGGAACAGCTGCCTGAAGCTCTGATTGAAAGGACTGCAGAAAAACGTTTCGTATATACAGATTCGCCTATATGAATAATCATACAGCTCGTGGTTGGGACACAATTAATGATGATTTCGGCGCCTTCTAACAAAAGTCGTGACTTGACGAAATTTGACGATTATGGTATTGACTCAGTAGCTAGACAACAGAAGGGAAAAATCCTCTGGACGTTGCAGAGCCTGCAAAACAGTTGAGCATCAAGGAAAAACATGAACCACGATTGCAGCAATCAAAGGTATCAACATCCAGCCCAAGCTCAACGTCTATAAACGGATTGATGAAACCCCTCAGACAAGAGTTTTCGTACAGAGGACGTCAAAGGCAAATACGTGAAAATGGTATTCGATGCTCTTTGTACTGTACGCCCAACATCGTTGGACTCTGAACGTGCGTTTTATTCTTCTGGAAATTTCGTTCATGATATCCAATCTGGACTAGAAGACGACAAAATTTACATTATTTGTGTCCTTAAGTATTACTTTAACCAGCAAACTAAGTAGCAAAAATTTGCCAAATGTTTTCTTGTAAACTAATCATTATCAATAAAAGCCGTTTCATCAAGAAAATGGTTTATTTTAAAGTATTGTTTTTATCGGTAATTTACCGGTTTTATCGGTAATTAAATTTTCATTACCGAATAAACGGTTATTGAAATTTTGGCACGGTAATGTAACCCCTAATCGCACCTGGTAGATGCATTGATGAAAATGAAACATCGCAAGAACGACCGGTTATGAGAAAACGTTTTTCGTATTCTTGGTCAAAGCGGTTGATAAATCGCTCCCAAAAACAACTGTAACCGAAACAATCCTTCATAAAAAGTGTAATGTCACAAGTAGGCTAGAAATATTCTGACGTGGAAAAACATCATGGACATAGAAGGGTCTGTGATACCTCCCGAGTATACGAGTTAAGATTTTGCGCGCTGTTGAAAGTACTTCATATCGTGGTGCTATAGTTTTGAATTGCAACGAATGATATATTTCAAAACAACCTCGGTCGGATCTTGCTAAACGATTGTATCCTATGTTTCATACCAATCGGGAAATCAAAGGAACACAGGGTTACGTGCGAGAGACCGCCGCTTCCGACGGCGGGTCGGCGGTCGACTTGGATCGTGGCATTCCATATCCTCGTCAAATGGGGACTTCGGCCTTATTACATTGACCTCAATAAATTTTCAAAAACGAAAATGAAAAAAAAAACATTTATTATAGAAGTTACAATTTTTTTCTCTGAGGCATTTATACCTATGATATTTTTTCTCGCGCCACAATATTTCTAACCTACTTGTGCCATCAAACTTTTTCTGATCGGTTGTTTCTGTTGCAGTTGTTTTCCGGGGCGGTTTTTTTCGGATTTTTCACTATGTGGCGAAAAATATTATGATCACGTCTGCTTTGCCATGGATCGGCTCGATATGTTGATTGCAATGCCAGATGCACAGTGAGTGAAATATGCGGTCGGTTCACAGGCCGGTCGAGGGAAAACGAAGTTGACACAAAACGAGCAGAATAAACGATGTTCGTTGTTTTCGGTAAAGAAAGAGCCTGAACATTTTCCTATTCTGTTCTGTTTTTGTTTTTGAGGGACTTTTACCCGATAGTCATGTGTCCCTTGAAAATTTTCCTCAGAGGAGTGTACAGCGTATACACTGTGCAAGGGTGGAATTTAAGTGCCCCCGCATACTACAGACTTTCTGTCAACCAACAGTTTGGTCGGGTCGGCATTCTGGTGCAAAAACCGACCCAACTGAATCGGCGTAATGTGCGTACATGCATACCTCTCCGTACTGATTGAGAAGCCGATCAAACTATCGGCCCACAAATCAGTCTGCAGTCTGCGGGGGCTCTAAGTAGCAAATATTCTCTTTTCCTTTTCTCCCCTCGTTTTTTCTCACGCGACTGCATAAGTTGCCAGTTTTTGACAGCACGGTTAGGTAAGCACACAAAGGGCAATACAAATGTATGGGAAAACGGGAATGCTTCCAATTTTCATCAATCTAAATCATTTACAGACTATGGGATTGAATGGGATGTATAACACATAAAACCAAATCTTAGAAATTCCGATTGGTATGCAAATCGTCAAAATCCGTTCGCAGCAAACATAGTTTACTTTCATAGAAACGTGACCTGTTTTCACCTTTAATGAAAGGCGTTGTCCTACGCGAAAAAAACTGTTTGTTATCGAAAAATCTTAGAAGAATGAAGAAACATATTACACATTAGTAATTAGCTCAAGAACTATTCCCATAAACATTTAACATTGAAGAGCGGAATGTAAAATAATGTGATAATATAAATTATTGTACAGTATTTAAACTAACAACTACACAATGCTCATTATTCACGTAATTCATGGAAGTTGCTTGAAGTCTCATAGAAGTGGGACAAAGTGTGTGACCGGGAAGGAATATAGTTGTTCATCAGGAAACGGAGCTCCTCCATGATTCTGATATTAAACGCGCCGATTAATACTTGCTATTCACTCTTTTCTGTCAGAAATTAGCGGAAACAGAAAAAAAACTAGCTGAACTGAAACAAGGCAACTATCCTTTGTTCGCAATTGCAGTCAAGGCGAGAAACAACAAACCATAGAACGCGATCGCGACCCATTAAATTTTATTACTGTCCAACCGCAATGGATCCGGCTCCTGGCAGAAAATATCCGACGAGTTGTTGTTTAGAGCTATGAATATTTGCAATGCAAGTGTGTTCCACAAAATTGAAACCAAACAATGTGTGAATCGGTTAGTTTGGTAACAATCCAATAACCGAACCACCGTTTCCGGACGAATCCCTAGGAATCCTGGTGCTTCTAAACTACACGATAATATCACATAATTACTTTTAGTTTCCTTATATTGACCTTACAATTAGTTCATGGTGTAGGTGGTAACAGTTAGTGACTAATTTGGCGTACACAGCTCCAAGCTCCTAGCTCGAGCTCCCCATCGCTTCAACCGTTCGAAATCGTGTCCATAATCCACTGGCGATAGAAGGATATCTTGGTGTACACGTCGGGATAGTTCCGGAAGGCACAGCCCGACCCAAACGACGTTATCCCAACCAGTATCCACGGGCTGTGTTTGGTAATGCGGCACTGCAGCGGTCCCCCGGAGTCGCCCTGGCCGACAAACAAACGAACGAAATAAAAAGTAATAGATGAAAGAAAATATATGATCAGGGCCCGCGATCGGGCGGAAAGATTGCTGCGAAATCAAAATCCGATTGTCCAGGGTTCTCTAGTGGAGCAAATAGATGCAATCGACCAGACCAGAGTCGCATCCACATCGTTTCCAACTCATTTGGTTTCTATTGTGCCAGCAACCTTTCCGCCGGTGGCCGAAGCGAAGCGAAGAAAAAAAAAGAAGCACACAATTGCATTCCATAAATTTGAATTCCGAATAGTTACCACACATGTTCCACCTGTTCCGTCGAGATTTCCCGCACAGAGATGGCCACGGTGCAGTTTGATGAAATCTCCGTACGCTTGTTGGCATCTGAAGGGAAACAGAAAAACGAAAGTAATAATGGAAACGAAACTAAAACGGGTGAAAAAGCATGGAAAATCAATGGCATCGAGAGGGGAAGCGTTAAAGGACATTCAAATAAATGCAATACTTTTTACTGCTCTGTATGGGGGCCTTCGTCTGCAGCAGGATGTCAGTTAATTCATCATCGATTGTGGATTTGCCCCAACCTGTTGCCAGGCAGTCCACGTACTGGGACGTATCGGGGATGGCACGAATTCCTCCGCCGCTGTTATTGTTGCTGTTCCTCAGGCCGAAATCGTTCCGGTAGTTCTCGTTGCGACGGAAGCTGCCGTGGGCGAATTTATCGTTCCGCCGCCGCTTGGCACTGTGTCGTGTCTCACGACGATTCTCATCTCCGTCGCCGTTGTCATCGTCGTCGTCATCGTCGTTGTCCTCGTCATCGCCATCATGGTTGGTGTTGAAACTTGTCGCCTGATAGAGCCTACGCCCATCTCTGCTCGAATGTGGCGCTTCCCTAGAACTGCTGGAATTACCTTTTCCCAGTAGGTGTTCCCGAAGCAATTGATTCACAACGATTCGTGCCGTTTGATGCCACACAGATCCCTCACCGAGCAACCGCATCCGCCGCAGGTAGTTGTCATAGCGATCCGGAACCGGTTCGGGGAATGGTTCATTATTTTTGTTTTTAGTGCCACCTCGACTCGGCGGGGGATCGTATGCCGGGGGCCGACCGAGATAATCGTAGAAGAACAATGGACCGGCGGTGGGTTTCGTTTTTCTGCGGTCCAGTTCCGGCCGTGAATCATGCGCTACGCTGTTCACTATGATGTCCGCGAAGGGGAGGCAGATCTTCTTGATGCGCGAATTGGGCGCTATGTTGGCCGGCTTGGTGAGCTTCAGCAGCACTGCGGGAGAGAATGGATTCTTTTTTATTGAGAGTAGTTCGACATTAAGGACGACAAGGTATGTTTAAGATACGTAATTCGAAACCACTCTTCTTCTTCTTAAATGGCACTAACGTTCCTAGAGCAATTTCGTCGTCTCAACGTAGTATTACTTGCATCGTTTTTTAATTGTAATACTAGTAATACTTAGTTGAGATTTCTATGCCTAATAACACGCCTTCATGCATTCTGAGTGGCAAGCTCTAGAACAAGCGTGATCACAGTGCAAATCGGAGGAAATTTCTTTGACTTTGACGAACCCCCGGCATGTTAGGTGTGACGCTAACCACTCGAAAACCAACGGTGAATCGAACATGCAATCCAAAAAGCCTGGCAGAGCTTCAACGCTCATCCGCACATCTCCCGTGGATGCTCACCCAAGCTGGGACATAAACATAAGTGCTGGCTGAGATTTCTTGGCCGGAATTCGAACATTCGTTCCGCAAACCTAAGACTACATCAGCGGAGAGAGCTGTGGGGTTCAATTGTAGTTGAAATTGAAGTCGAAGAAACATTGGATTAATTTCCCCTATTTTTTGTAATTGGTCTGACATGAATATCAATTTCGATGCTCACTGCTAAGAGCAGAAAAATGCATATTTTAGCATCAGTTGCGTTGATTCCACGTTGGAATTAAGGTAGGGGAGCCGCGGGTAAGACGGACAGTGGGGGTATAATGGACAGGTGGTTGATTTGTATAGTTGCATTATGAATTTCAAATTTCTATTGATGGGAAACCCTTGTACATGCTATTCTATAATATTTAAACCATCCTATGATAATGAATTATGATTAAAAGTGGAATAGCGAAAAAGCGAAAATCAAACGTGATTCCGCGTGTGGATGTAATTTTTGCGGCTTCGATATTAAGCATTTTGAGTGGTTTAATTGCAAAATTGAATTCCCTGTTGGTCATATTCCGGTTTGTGAGTTGACAGAGAAGCGATATTAGGTATGTACGGAAAAGTAAATTCATTCGTTAAAATTATTGAAATAATTGCACTGGTGGGGTTGAAATGGACAGTCACATCCATAATCACATCCAATGCATGAAGGAAAGTGAAGGGAAGAATATGCAACTCGTTTTTTATTGCTTTCTTTTTTTGTTCTATTTCAGTTATTGGACGCACAAACACTGAGAGAGAGAGTGAAATTATTCCTCTCGCGAGCGATAAATCTCTACGCTTCGTATATTATGAACCTGTCCATATTCCCCCCCACTGCATGTCCATTATACCGGCACCGATAAAATTGTTCTACTTTTCGGCTTGTTTTAATTTCAGTAAAAAACATGGAAAAAAACATTTTTATAAAATATTTGAGCTTGAGCTTGACCTTGAGCTTGGGTAGACTGTTTAATTCGTAGTTGCTCTCCGTGATTGACCTGAACCAACCGAATTGCACAAAGAACCCACAGAATGATGCGTGGGACTAGCAAATCATTCTCGTTGTGCAATTTTCGGTGATTCGAGCTTTAAATGGTCAATAACGACGCTGGCCACGTCCTTACAGTCACCAGGGGAAGGGAAGAAATGTTAGTATGATATTCGCCGCCCGAAGGTCGTCTTTATAGCGTGGTTCCCTAGCGTTTATCATGGAATGGATAGTTGTTAGTGGGAATGGTTAAGAAAATTCAGGATTCACTGCGGTAATTGATGTGATTATGTAAACGCGAGCTATTGACTACTCGACGAAACCAAAATCCTAAAATCTAATGTGATCTGCAGAAATAATATCTGAAGCACTTGTTTTAATGCATGAACTTCCTCCACTCGAAGAGTATAATTTTATATCGAGTTTGATTTACGAAAGCGCACTTCAAGCTCAAAAGAAACGTGTTCCTGCTACCACTTTCCGACGTCGTCCTCCATCACTTTGGTGGGACAAGGAGTGTTCAAAGGTCTACCTTGAAAAATCATCCGCTTTCAAAAAATTCCGGAAAACTGGACTAGTGGAATGGTTTCGAAAGTACCAAGCTCTAGAAGCCAAACTAAAAGGTCTGATTAAAGCAAAAAAGCGTGGATATTGGCGAAAGTTCGTCAATGGTTTGTCAAGGGAGACCGCTATGAGCACTCTTTGGAATACGGCTAGGAGAATGCGTGGCTGGAACCATACAAATGAAAGTGAGGAATACTCTGACCGTTGGATTTTCAAATTTGCAAGAAAGGTTTGTCCCGATTCCGTTCCTGCACAAAGCGTCGTACGCGACATTCCGCTCCAATGCGACTATGAGAATTTTTCGATGGTAGAATTCTCAATTGCCCTCTTCTCATGTAACAATTCAGCTCCTGGGTCGTACAAGATTAAATTCAACTTGTTGAAGAATCTTCCCGACTTGGCGAAACAGCGTTTGATGAACTTGTTCAAGAAGTTTCTGGAGCTGAATATTGTCCCACATGACTGGGGCCAAGTGAGAGTGATAGCCATACGAAAACCCAACAAGCCGGCTTGCGATCACAACTCGTATAGGCCGATTGCAATGTTATCCTGTATTCGTAAATTGTTAGAGAAAATGATTCTACTTCGTTTGGACAAGTGGGTTGAAGCGAACAATTTGCTGTCAAATACGCAGTTTGGCTTCCGCCGAGGTAAAGGGACGAACGATTGTCTGGCGCTGCTATCTTCTGAAATCCAAATCGCATTTGCTCGCAAAGAACAAATGGCTTCCCAATTCCAGCTTCACCTATCCGGCAAAACGATCAAGCACTCGATGTTTTTCAAATACCTTGGAGTATATTTTGACTCTAAATGTACCTGGGGAATACACATTGCGTATTTGAAACAGAAATGCCAGCAAAGAATCAATTTTCTCCAAACAATAACCGGAACATGGTGGGGTGCCCATCCAGGAGACCTCATTCAGTTATACAAAACAACGATATTATCAGTGTTAGAATATGGCAGTTTTTGCTTCCGATCAGCTGCCAGGATTCATATTCTCAAGCTGGAGAGAATACAATATCGTTGCCTGCGTATAGCCATGGGGTGTTTGCATTCGACACATACGATGAGTCTCGAAGTTTTGGCAGGAGTACCCCCGCTTACTCTTTGGTTCACAGAATTATCCTACAGATTTCTCATCCGTTGCAAGATCATGAATCCATTGGTGATTGATAACTTCGAAAATCTACTCCAACTGATTCCTCAGTCAAGTTTTATGTCTTTATACCATGAGTACCTTACCCACGACGTGCACCCTTCACCAGGCATCTCCAACCAAGTTTGCTTCCCATACTTTTGCAATTCCTCTGTCATTTTTGATCTGTCCATGCGACAAAAAATCCATGGAATCCCAGATCATCTACGCTCCGATTATATTCTGCCGATATTTTCGGCAGAATATGGGAAAGTTAGATCTGATAAAATGTTCTTTACTGACGGTTCATTCATAAACGGGTCCACTGGCTTCGACATCTTCAATGAAAATTCCTGTGCCTCTTTCAAACTCAAAGATCCTTGTTCCGTGTATGTCGCTGAACTGGGTGCGATATACTACGCACTGGGGATCATTGAAACGTTGCCCATCGACCACTATTTTATTTTTTCAGACAGTCTCAGCTCAATAGAGGCAATCCGCTCAATGAAGGTTGATAAACGCCGATCTTAATTCCTAACTAGAATAAGACAACTATTGAGTGTTTTGGTCGAAAAATTATTCAAGATTACCTTAGCATGGGTTCCCTCTCATTGTTCTATTCCGGGGAATGAGAAAGCGGACTCGCTAGCTAAGGTGGGCGCTTTAGAAGGCACACTTTTTGAAAGGCAAATTGCTTATAATGAATTTTTCCACATTCCTCGTCAGTATACGCTCGTAAGTTGGCAGCGCATGTGGAGTGAAGATGAGTTCGGTCGTTGGTTACACACGATTATCCCTAAGGTCTCGACGAGTGCATGGTTCAAGAGATTGAATGTAGGTCGTGATTTCATTCGCGTGATATCTCGGCTCATGTCCAATCACTACAACCTAAACGCGCATCTCTATCGCATTGGGCTCGCAGCAAACAATCTTTGTGATTGTGGCGATGGCTACCACGACATCGAGCATGTTGTCTGGTCGTGTATCCGGTTCCATGCTGCTCGCTCTCAGCTCTCTAGAGCACTGAGAGCAAAAGGCAGACAATCGGATATCCCCGTCCGGGATATCTTAGGTAGCCGTGATCCTGATCTTCTGCTTCATCTATACCTGTTCCTCAGAAACGCCGATGTCAACGTTTAATGATGTTTCCTTCGTTGTGTCCCCGTTTTATATCCTTCCTATCCGATCGATAAACTTTTACTTAGTCGCGGCAATACATACACACACTCTTTACAGATGCACGGGCCAAAGGTTGTGCAGTCCACTGATCATTCAACAAGAGCCAAAGGTTGTACCGCTCATGACAACTCTACATGAACTGATGATTGCGCCGGTTAGTGACCATTCTATCCTGGATTCCCCGAGTCGAGAAAGACGCACCATGCTAGATATGAGGTACAGACTAGGGGGGCGTTGCTGATTAAGGGTCAGCTGCATCCCAATAGGAAGTATCCCGTGTCGGGCACACGCACAGAGCATTGGAGACAGCAACATCCGAATTACGAAAACACTTGTAATACTAACCTCGATCCAACCGCGAGTAATCGGTTACATATTACTAACATAGATAATAAGAAAAATTGTCAAAGTATTGAACTCCCGGCCCCGTGAGGCTAACGCCATATGAGCCTTGAAAAAATTTTTATATTTAGGAAAAAAAATATCTGAAAATTTTATATGCGTCGCTCTCAAACGAACAATTTCTACAACGGTGCTATTCGTATGTCAAACTATAGAGGGGCTATATAAGAAAAATAATATTCATGAAAATTCAAAAAAAAATATTTTGAAAGCGATTTCCATTAACATTTGAAACTAATACATACAAAAAAAAAAATTGGTTTACGTTAGAACCGATTTTTCTCATGAATATTAACCATTTTCAAAAACAATTTTATAATGCGCAAACATTTTTTTTCATTTTGCTTATTTTATTGTATCAGCAATTCGCTATTTTTCATCCATAGATCGCCAATTTTTTATACGCTCAGATTCCAAGATATCGCCATTGACCAACTTACCCCTATGACCAACTAGCCCCGTCCTACCTTACTGACCAAATTGATTGTTTATCAATCTCTGCGCTTACTTTGAATAAAAATGCCTGACTTACGAACGCACTTTGTGTAGCCACCAGATAGGGTCAAATCAATACCAAGGTTAATTTGATTTACCATAGATAATAGAACTTGTATGAAGCTGTTCTCCGAGTGAATGAAAGTTACTTACCAAGGTCATGCTTAAAGTTGTGATACTTCTCGTGCAGGATAATTTTGTCCACGGGAATCCGCTGCTCGTGGCCAGACTCGTGGGATCTATCGTACTCTCCGAGTACTGCTGTCCACAGTGCGGGCAGCGGCAAGTTGAACAGATCGCTGCAATTCAGTAGAAGAGACAGATTATGAAGCGAAGGAATCTCGACTCGACTCATCTCACTTGTGGATACAGTGCGCCGCCGATAGAACCCAGTTTCGGTCTATGAGCACTCCGCCGCACCAGTGGCCAATGAATCCGTACGAGGGGTGAAGCAGCTCCAGGGAGACCTGCCAGGGAAACTGTCCTTCCAGAGTGGGTACGCCGTGCATTATTTTGGGATGACGGTTTGATGGGACTCTGGATTCGGCGCCCATTTCAGCGGGTGCCTCTTCGGAACTTGCAGCTGTTTTGTTGAAGAAGCTGGTGTTGGAATGCTCGTCGGTCTCTCGTGGTTGTCTGCGGGAGGTACGAATACCACAATCTGTTGGGATAAACATATTTTGAATGTATGTCTCTGTTTGATCTGGGAGAGATATGTGAACTAATGGCAAAATCGTATTCGGAAAGAAAGTGAAATTTGATTAAGTAAAACAAAAGATCTTCGGAACGTGGTACGATTAATTGATGATGAGCTGCCCACCGCCTTTTCTTGGTCGGGTAATTAACATTCCCGCGGCGTGTTGGTGTTTAATGTGGGCACCAGTTGGTCTAGCGACTGTGATGCTCTAACCAATGTTTACGTTGTTGAGTGGAGGAAGGAAACTCGTCAAAACAACCTTCAACCGCGTTATATCTTCTCTGGGCACGCGATTGTAGACGATTAACTACGAGAAGGAGGGTCTCGTTTTATGAGCTGCTACTGGTGGTTAAACTATCATTACTCGAACAAGCGCTACATTGCGTCATGGATGGATTCGACGGGAGTGGTTTCTTTTGTATGGTTCAATTTTACAAATTTCCACGAATAAAGGCCAAAGGCCTCTCGTATAGGTCGATTCATAATTTTAATAATATATTTACACTTGTGGCACTATAAATTACCACTCTACCGTTCGAATTCTCCCTAAAGTATTACTTTCACTTAGACAAATCGCACATGATTAATATTTATCTCCTCCATTCTCCATGCCTCCTATCAGCGCTAATGATATTAACTGCTCATTTCGAACGATCATTTGCTCGATCATCAGTCAGTTGATCGCCCTAGCCCTATGGTACAGGGCGCAATGTTCCGCTCAATTACATCACGAATCGGGAAGTGATGGAGCTTGGCATTCAGTAAGTGCATCTTACGATCGTAACCACATCTGATCGCACACAAAGCGAACGAACCCTATAACGAACATTTAACCCAACATTTTTCAGCAAACCCGGCGAAACAAATGATGAAACTCACTTTCCTCTACGGCCACTTTTTCCCGCGCGGAAGGCGGGAACCAAGAGAAGATTACTTCATAGCTACTTGTTTTGTCCGCACGAGGCGTGAGGAAAATATGTCGATTATGCTATCTTGAAGCTTCTCAACACGCTAGAGACCGATCGGAGACCGACATCCGTATGGTCGCGTTTCGTCTCGACAATCGAGCGTGGTAACATTGGTAATGCCGCGATGTCTAGGCGGTAATTTCCAGCGCCAAGTGAAGGGCATCCCAGACAGAGAAAGAAAGACAGATAGAGAGAGAGACCCAAGGCTCACAGCTCGAACCAGTGAACCTGTTCAACGGGAACGCAATTGTTGATCACGCCAATAACCATCTATCACCGAACTGGTATATGTAGGTACTACACACGCTGGAGTCTGCTGCGCGGAACTGCCCTCTTTAAGAGGTCTTACCGCGGATAGGTGCAATTTGATGCAGTGGCAAAGTACAGTGACGGTTACGTATGGCCTTTGGCGCTGCGCGCTATGTTTATAACAACTCGGATCTCGTAATTGATAATGGATTGTCGAAAGCCCGTCGGGAAACGTTGTCTAGCGAACACGGATGTTCAGTGGATGGCAAGTGGAATAACTCATTAGATTATTCCGAAGGGCATCTGATGGTGGCTTATGAAGATTATTTTCTCCTGCAGGCCAATTGGCGGAGGAAACAACTTATGAATAAGTTAATCGCATATCAAACGAAAACAAAAACAAACACACACCGGGAACAGGCTTGGATTGCAAGGAAATTGACGCAAAACTGAATTTGGTTCGGTTGATGATTCCCAATATGTCATTACACATCTCGCTACTGTTACACAAGTGGTTCGGATCATAAATATAATGTCTGAACTTTGCTGAGATATTTTATTTGAATGTCTGTTTGAAGCTGATGGATTGTTGATTGATCGCTACCAAATCAAAATTGCTTATCACAAAAATATTCTCTTAGATGAAAAAAATCGTGAGCTTTGAGCTAATCAATTCCTCAACACTGTGAAGAAAGCAGAGAGTAAGCTGATTAGGTTTTCGTTCCCAGCTGAAGTTGTCATTTCCCCTGGTTCAGAATGGGTATAATTTTATTTGACTTCCATAACGATGTCATTGGTGCTGATATATCGGCCAATTTGTTGGCGCACTTTTTCGTCGTTGTCATTCAATCGAGAATAAGTCACATCGATATCCTGAATTTGAAACACAGCCATATTGCTTCCCTTATTCAAGTACTTTTATTGGTATTTACTGCTTTTCGCCGAACAGCGGAATTCAACATTAATATGAACATGGAATGTTTTGCTCAGCTAAGGTGAATTTGGTAACAATGCATTGCGTTTTAGTCTGGCAACAGCAAAGGCTGTGTCGGTGTTGTTTTTGATAGCTTCTCGCAGGTGAACTATAGTCTCATTCTGCTTCTGTCGATTGTGTCGTAGGGATCGCAGTCGTTCGCCCCCTACCTCCGCGTACATGCCGACCATGAATTTTTGGCACAGTCCACGACATCGCCCTAGCTGCGTTGAATCATCGTTCGATAATGAAACTTCATCGAGCTCTTTTTTTTGTTTCGTCTCTTGTAACTACATATTCATCAATATTAATTCGAATCATTGATTCAATACACGTTTTCACTAGCTGATAGTTTATCTGGATTGATGACAATAGCGTGATTAACATTTTGCTATCCAAGCATGTGTGATTTGAAGGATTTGAATAATTCATTGTGTATTCGATAAGGTTTCCAGTACCTCGTCGTTGTCCCTAACTTTAGACGAATTGAGGTTACTTCCGCAAGTGTGGGTGAAAGTTCGATGAAGCGTACGTAGCGCCATTTGCCATTCGATAACGTTAAGAAATTCGTCATGTTGAGAAATTGAGCGGCGGTTATTTTTTTATTTGTATATTGTGTTTACGAAAATACTAAAATCGCGAAATTAAAAATTGAAAAAAATTGTTAAAAGGATGAAAATTTGAGTTCTTATGTTTTTTTTCTGAAACAAAATTTTTAAAAAATACCCAAAAAAAATATTCAATTTATTCAGTTTACGACCTATTCTCATGCCTAACAAACATTTTGTGCATAATTTCATCAAAATCGGTCGAGTCATTTCGGAGGAGTTCGGCCACGAACATCGTGACACGAGATTTTTATATATATTGGGTTGGGGAAGAAGAAATGTCGTATATTGTCAATATATGGCAACACTTAAACATATCTTGTGTTGTACTTATCGCATCGGGTCATACTATACGGCTATTTAAAGACGACAATCTGTGCTATAAGTGTCGTTTTGACAGTGTTGTGATTGTCTTTTTCAGTCTCAAGTTATAGCGCGTCAAAGATGGAGTCCACCAAGCAAGAAATTTGCCATATTTTACGTTTTTACTACCTGCGAGGTAAAACTACAACGAAGGCGGCCGACAAAATTCGTGTAGTTTATGAACCCGATACTGTAACGATTCGCACATCACAGTGTTGGTTTAATCGATTTCGTTCTGGTGTAGTGGCTGTCGAAGATATACCCCGTACTGGTAGGCCAATCGTTGTGGAAACCGATAAAATCGTTGAAATCATCCAGGTAGACCGGCATGTGAGCACTCGCTCGATTGGCCAGGAACTGGGTATAGACCACAAAACCGTTTGGAACCATTTGCAGAAGATTGGATTCCAAAAAATGCTGTATGTATGGGTGCCACACGAGTTGACGCAAAAAAATCTTTTAGACCGAATCAACGCTCGTCCTCACACATCTTTGATGATCCGCCAGAAGCTACGGGAGCTCGGATGGGATCTCCTATTGCACCCATCGTATAGTCCGGACCTGGCCCCAAGTGATTATCATCTCTTCCGGTCCATGCAAAACGCTCTTGGTGATACTAAGTTGGCCTCAAAAGAGGATTGCGAAAACTGGCTGTCTGAGTTTTTTGCAAATAAGGAGGGGAGGTTTTATAAGTATATATTATAAAACGTACATTTTCCTTGATATAACGTACACAGTTTCAAAGTGTATAGGAATGATTATTGAATTTTTTTCTGAAAGAACAATAAATTATTTGTATTTTGATACTAAACATGTTTTGTACCTTCAATCAATCCTGAAATACAACTGGTTTTGTGATTCCAGATTCTAAATGAATCTAGCTTTAATCGACTGTAAAACATCATAAGAAAGGTTGGCTTCGTCTTCTAGTTGAAATAATTCATTTACCTAACCCAAACAGCAACACAATAAAGTAATATAAGCTACGCTTCTGTGTTTTTTTATATAATGCTTCGAATCGATACAACGTACAATTTTGAAAGTGAAATGTACGTTATATTGAAGTTACCCTGTACATACAAATAGGTCAAGCTGAATGAAACCATTTAAAAAAGTAATTGTTTATTTGGGGACTATAGCCATCATGGATTTGGATTTTTCATGATCTACTACGTTCTAATAGCACTTTCATTTGATACCCGTATTGATGGGGTATTGAAAAAAAAATCACCGTTTCACCGTTTTGTAGTGGTGGTCATTTTGATTTGAATTTGCTATAAATAACTATGTTCTACTATTCAAGCTCTTTCATTTGTTACTAATATTGATAAGGTTTTTTTTAAATATATATATATATATATATATATATATATATATATATATATATATATATATATATATATATATATATATATATATATTGCGCTTTTTGTGGTGACAGCCCTTTTAAATTTGCATTTTTTTATGAATAAATGTGATCTACTAATCAAGCACTTTTATTTAATACCCATATTGGTGGGGTGTTGTGCTCCTGTGGCCGAGTGGTTGGCGTCCCACACTATCATGCCGGGAGTTCGGGTTCGTTTCCCGTCCTGGCCGGGGGTTTTTCGCCTAAGAAAATTCTTCCGGCTTGCACTGTGGTCATGCGTATTCTAGAGCTTGCCACTCCAGAGTACATTCAAGGCATGTTATTCGGCATAGAAATCTGAACCATGTACTACTAATAAAAATGACGCATTACTTCTACCTTCAGAAGGCAAAAGTTCCACTGGAACGTTAGTGCCATCCAAGAAGATTGATGAGGTTCTGAGAAAATATGTAATACGCCATTTTGTAGCGGTCGCCATTTTGGATTTTCATTTTTCACAAATAACTGTATTCTATTAGTCAAGCCCTTTCAGTTGATACCCATATTGATATGATTTTGAAGAAAAATATATATGGCGCCATTTTGGATTTGTATTTTTCATAAACAACTGTATTTTACAAGTCAAGCCCTTTCATTTGACACTCATGTTAATGGGGTTTGATGAGGTCCAGAGAAAATTGATGAGGTTTTGAGAAAATATGTAATCCGCCATTTCGTAGCGGCCGCCGTCTTGGATTTTTAAGATCATGAAATAAGCAGGTGTGTTCCAAATTTCAGATCAATCGATCAACAGGAAGGGGGTCCAATTTCTATTAATGTGGGACAGTGCTACAGACAATGTACAAACATACAAACATACAAACAGGGCAAGCTAAATAAAACCGTTGAAAAACACGTGTGCGTCTAAGGAAAAAACTTTTTGGAATGACAGGGGCCTATCAGAGTTGCGCAGTCATTATTCTCATTGTCAGAAAAAAACATGCAACTTGCTTCCTCCTTTAGCTTTTTATCTACCAACAAAAAACAATGGAAACGAATCACGTGAAAAGTCGGAATTGCCAAATGTGATATAGTTTATGATGATTATTTTCCCACAAAAGTGACACAGGCTCTTGGTATGATATATTCACAGAATCATCGCGTTGTTTCATTCAACGTTCTGTGGAATTTTATTTTTTACTAGCTGACCCGGCAAACTTCGTCCCGCCCAAAATTTATATTTCGTTATCACATTCACGTTTTCTTACTATGCGCTCGTTCATGTTCACAATTCTCGTGCAAGACTTTTCATCCACTTGCAAAACACATGTTTTCCCGTTACATGGAATAAATGTTTGATACAGAAAATATGATAGAATGAAGACAGCCCTAAATCGGACAATTCCTTTCTCGAGTTTTTCTCTTATCAACACATTCGGTGACCCATTTTAAATTTATATAGAGAGAAGACGATTTAGGAGTGCATTTTATCACATAAAAACCCATTTCTACTTTCGAACGAAGATCAATTTCGTTACCGCGATTTAAAATGGATTAACAACGCTTGTCAATATGTAATTGTAGAATACATGCGAATTTATTTTTTCAAATTTTCCCGTTTACCTTCAGTTTACCAAAATTTTATAATAATGTTTGGTTGAAATATGATCATTATTTTTATGGGACTCTCTCTCCTTTCCAGAGGAGGGAGGGGAGTCATACCATCATAGAAACATTTCTCGTACTCAAAAATTCTTTCATCCTAATTTTGGCTCCATTTGCTTGATTAGTTCTCGAGTTATGCTGAAGTTTGTGTTTTATTTGTATGGCAGCCTACCTTTAGAGAGGGGGAGGAATGTCGAACTTTTACTTTTACGAACGTTTATAGATCCCTAAAACCTTTATATGCTAAGTTTGATTAAATTTGTTTGATTAATTTTCGAGTTGTTCAGCACCTCCCTTCCCCTCTTTAGAGAGGGGAAAGGAGTGTCAAACCACCATAAAAACATTTATTGCTCCCTAAAACCCCCATATGCCAAATTTGGTTCCATTTGCTTGATTAGTTCTCGAGTTATGCAGATATTTGTGTTTCATTTCTATGGCAGCCCATCCTTAGAAAGGTGTGAGGAGTGTTGAACTACCTTAGAAATGTTTCTTGCCCCCTATAACTTTCACATGTCAAATTTGATTCCATTTGCTTGCTTAGTTTTTGAATTATGCAGAAATGTATGCTTCATTTGTACGGCAGTCATATACACAAATGGCGGTTCGTGAGATTATAGGAATAAATATATTTTCCGCCATTCGTTTTTTGTTTGCCTGTAGTAAATCGTATATACGTACTAGCTGATGCGACAAAATTTGTACTGCCATATAAGTTATTTATAGTGAATATTTCGAGTGTTAAATAAACTCCATAATATATGACCATTGAATGTTTTCCGACTCAGCTGCAGAATGTTCTTCGTGGAGCAATTTACTCTCTATCAGATTGGCAGACCCGAAAGAAATTTCAAATTGTTAAAATTTGAATGAAAATTACTACTCGATGTCGTTTAAATACATAGTCCATACATAGTCCTAACCTTAACTTAACTGTTTTTTTTCTATAAATTTCCTTAAATTTCCACCAAAAACTTTATCCATTATATAAAGTCATCATCAGACACGATTTTTGTTCAAGATTTTCCCCCACTTTTAGAGAATGTCTTACTTTTTTACATTGAACACACATTTGATATGTAGAGCTAGTTTTCATTTATATTTTTTTTCAATTTTTGAAAGCGTGTTTATTCCACCCGAGAATCCACTACCATTTTTGTTTCACAGATATAGAACACGGAGTTTAATGTCGTCTATGTCGAATTGTGTGGCAAGGTTGCCATACTGGCACAACTCGATCGATTTGGGCCGAATGGATTGAAGAATGCAAAATTGCATACCGTTCGTTTTACTCGGCATAGAAATCTCAAGTAAATACTAATAAAAATGACGCAAGTGATACTACGTTGACAAGGGAACGTTAGTACCATTGAAAAAGAACATGACGAGATTCATATGAACGGTGTGTGTCAATGAAGAATTCCAGATTATTGTTTTTCCTCAATTTCCTCAAAAAAATATTTGCAGAATTATAGTGGATTTTGCAAAGCATTATAAAAATCCTTTTTTTTGACACTTTTTTGAAATCGAAATTTGCGGTGCGACGATGGTTGTTTTTTGAATAATTCATCATCAAAGACGAAAGGATAATTTTTCATATAAACTCAACTATCTATGTATAGGAAGGTCCTACAGGAATGTTCTTAAATCTTCTTAAATGGCTCTAACGTTTCTAGAGGAACTTCGCCTTTTCAACGTAGTATTACTTGCTTGGGTCACTTTTATTAGTATTCAGTTTAGATTTCTGTGTCAAATAACACGCCTTGAATGCATTCTGAATGGCAAGCTCTAGAATACGCGCGACCACAGTGCAAGTCGGAGGAAATTTCTTTGACGAAAAGTTACCCCGACCCGAACGGAAATCGAACCCGAACCCCCGGCATGTTAGGTTTGACGCTAACCACTCGGCCACGGGAGCTCTACAGGAATGTTATAAGAACCAAATATAAGCAGATTGATAAGGTTAATTGGATTTGCTGTTGAGTTGGTTAACAAAAAAATTGTGTTAGTCAAGAAAATCTTTGAAAAAAGAGAAAAATAGAAAAAACGATTTTTCATTTCTTTCCGATATTGTGCCTCACTACACCTACACTCACCAAAATAAAAATATGTATGTAAAATATTCTAATACCTGAAGTTTGTAGCTTCAAAATGATGTATGCGTTGATTTTTCTGCGATATGCGTTGATTTCTCACGAAATTACAGCATGTCAAAAATCACGTAAAATTTTCGACTTTGCACTCTGTTCCTCTATTTCGTTGTCGAGTGTATATATATATATGACAATAGTTGTACTAGATCCATGTGTAAGTCGTATATTCATCCAAACTAATTTGCAAGCAATTGTCATGTATGTATATCATCTTCGCTTTTGCATGTATTGCCAATTAGGTACATAATATACCACCCAAAATATGGGATACATGATGTTGTAAAACACATGTCCACTGGATTTAATGTTTGTTGGGTACACTCCCCTATCCAACATAGTAACTAAACGGTCGCACTTTTTACCATAGATTCGTCTTGATATGTACATCAACAATCATGGTCTGTCATATTCATAATATAATGTAATATGTCCTCAATTACGATCTTATATGTTTTAGTGTTGAATGATATTCCACAGCACGGAACACGAATTTTCGCATTACTACATTGGTTCAAATTATACGTTTATGTGACTCTCGAACTGTTTCTGACTGATATGCATATAGGACGTCAATTAGCTCTATTTTACGACAGTGCATATCATGAAACCGATGTTAGTTGTTCCAAATTACGACTTAATCTGTCGTGATAAATAAAATCAGATTTTTCGCATTTTATGCGATTTGAGATATACGCGGTGGTATCCTCTGTTCGGTATTATGTACGATTATGATTCGATACCACTTTATATACGACTTCTGGTGTGCCTAGTAATACGATTTAATGTTTGCTGGAATTGCCTTTTATTACCGGAATATAGTTCGTTTCTTCTGCTTGAATTCACTTATCTCGAACGGATTAAAAATATTTATGTCTGTCCATAAGATTTACTAACCTTATTAACCATCCGGAATTCAATTTTTAAATATTCACATTTCAAACATTTTAATCGAATAGGTTCTATCAAATCCCAATTGAGATTACCAACAGGTATTCAATTAACTTTAATAGAAACTGAAAATTGAAAAAATTATCTCTCGTTTGTTGATCCAATTCGACATGCTAAACAGCAAGTGCGAATAATTCCGTGCGGAGCAAATTGATTAATCAATTAATATACCTGTATACCGATCATTGCATCATCATTATCGGCTAATCTGATTTGCAACACGATCAAACGAACCGAAATCAATCGATGGTTTGCTCTTTCCTTCATTCTCCAATTTTTCATTCATCACTACACACCCACTCTTCATCACTTATTGAAAATATATCTATTCGTACGCAAACCGATGGTTTTCCGCAAGCGCGAACTTCAAGGAAGTGTGGCTCTGCCTCCGAACCACGGTTTTTTCCCCAAAGTAGCCAACTCAAATTGTGCAATAGTGTAATGGCCTAATTGATGCCAATTTATGCGAGCAAAATAAACAAAAAAAAAACACGGCTGCATGGAGCGCAGTGTTTGTCATTGCTGTTTTATTGTTTCGTTTTAAAATTATTAGTTTCTCCTCTCATTACGAGCTCGTTTGGTTGCGGGGAGATGTTGCCGTGGGATATCGCACTGTTTAGTGGCCAGTGTTATCCGATTTTGTTTTGGTGCCGCCCGAGAAAAACAACGTAACTGACCCGCTTCTCGTGCTTACTTCGTCACCCAGTAACCTAGTGTCCAAGCAGGGACCATTCGGGGGACCTGCCTGGGGCTTCTCCACTTAGTGAAGTTATGAAATCGATAAAATTGCTGCGAAGTTCGTAAAATCATTATAACACGCTGCGATTTGAGATAATTTTGACAAAATTTTTAATGAGATAAAATTGGTTTAAAGCTAGACGCATAAAAAAATCGCTTATGATTTTCAATCCTTTTTTTTTGGCGCGGTTTATGACTGAAATCCCCTCGGGTCTCCTGGTCCTCGGAAGCCGGTCAGCCGTGTGCTGCCAATTTGCTAGCATCCTATCATCATCATAATCGGCATCGTGATTAGCAGACAAGGTAATAGGTGAGTATCAGATATTACCGCATTGCTTCATATTCGTGCCAATGGCAGTTCCCGCAGCCCTTTTTACGACGGTGGTGGTCGTTATATTACGTCAATTTTGGCCGTATTTAGCGAAATGCTTCTCTGTCTGTTTCTTAACTCTCATTTTCACTCGCGGAGATGCGGAATATTCAGCCATTAGTGCTACACTTTTGCGCTCGTTGTTTCGGCCTAATGGTGATACCAGTGACCCACATTGTAGGAAACTGATTCGTTTTTTTTTCTCATAATGCCTTATTCATAGATGGTACAATAGGATCACAAATCTAAAAAATTCTAGCAATGCAAGATACGGAATTTTTCAAACCAATCAACAAACGCATTGCTGTGATACTGTTGAATGTTTTATAGCTCAATTTAGACAACGATAACGATTACATTAGTGTGCAATTATAAAGGTACAACGACCAAATCAATGACATAAGCGATAATGGCAAATGGGGGTGATTAAACTTTCAATTTGGAACTCCTGCTCTGCGAACCTAGCACCCATTAAGACAAATGACGACAAGACATCAGGGTGTAAATATAATGTAAGACACCCTCCTCTTGGTTCGGTCCCACGCATACCCCTCCTCGGGGCATGCTTTCAATTGTTGAGCGCCATGGAGCCATAAAACACACCAAATGAGACCGATTAGTGGAAACGATCCACTTTTGGCTGAGTTGTTTACAGGGTTACAGGTTGGTGGCAAAGGTGTTGCGTAACCAGCAGCTGATTCTTCGGCCAGGTTTCCCATAATGAGGACATGCATACGTAAGTCTTTATTTCCCCTGTTATGGAAGCATCAAACCGCAAATGATTACTTCCTGGCCAACCACTCACGATGACAACAATCATTTACTCTCAAACGTTGATTCACTCTCGCTTGAGGTGTTTGAGTTGTTTGCAGTTTCGAACCAGGATAACAATCTCTCCCAATCAACATCAATACCAACGATGTTGCGATTAGCCACAACATGTATACAATTATACAGTGGCTACTTACCGTAGAATTGCCCCCTGTGATTATCGCGACACGTTCGATCAGTGGAGTGAAAGTTATTCGATAAGTCGTCTGGCTTAAAGAAAACGAACCAACAAGTTAACGCAACAGACGGACCGTCACCACCTGCTTCCCGAGGTTTATTACGCTTTAACCACAAAACCTCTGGGCGGGGAAAGAAGGAGCAAAGCCCTATGCTCGGTTTGATCCGATCTGTTGTGAATGCTTGGGCGTAATTAATTATGTCAAACACGCTAGCTGTCTTGTTCAACTGACACTTTGTGATCAACAGGGAGAATTCGTCGTCGTCGTTGAAACTGTTATCAACATTTTTAATGATTGATTGATTGACAAGTATAGAGTAGAGAGCTACAGTGCGTATATCGAGAGGACATATGGTGCTTGTCGCTAATTTGATTCAGCTTCCGTTTGGACGCGGAAAGCTGTATACTAGGGTGCCAATGAATGTATTGGAAAAAGTCGACCCTAAAATTTCAAAAAGTTACCCTACACAAAATGTTCACCATCCCCAAAAAGCACCCTATGCCAAATATCAGCTCAATCGGACTTAAGGGAAGGTAGCGCAAAGCGGTTAATGTTTGAGTTTTTTGAAAAGCGAAAAAACACCCAAGGGAGTGAAGGAAATCGGGGTTTTCGAACTTTTTTTGATGACAAATGTCCTAAAATTGCATGAAATATCGAGATCTAGTGTCATCTCGAAAAAAAAATTTATGTTAAAAATCGACACCTCGGGGGCTTCTTTTCGGGATTTTTTTCGGAATAATCAAAATAATTTTTTTTGACAATTTTTTTTTCGGGATATCAGTAAATCTCGATGAGTAATGCAATTTTGAGACATTTGGCATCAACAATTTCTTTCGTTGATCTTTCGTTTTTCAATGAACTGAATTTAACCGCCTGTGACATTGATAAATGAATTTCGAAAGAGCTAATATTTTGCATAGGGTTTATTATTGTGTGAATCAAAATTTCACAGCAAGTTCTGAATGAAAAATCGAGATAACTATTTTTATTGGTTCACAAAACCATACGTTTCGTCTCGTATTCCGAAAAAAAACTATGTACCAGAGTGTCGACTTTTGACAATTTTTTTTTTTCGAGATGACACTAGATCAATTTTAAGTCATTTGGCATCAACATTTTTTTTTCTAAAACCCCAATTTCCTGTACTCTCTGGGTGGTTTTTGGATTTCCAAAAAACTCAAACTTTAACCGCTTTGCGCCACTCTGTGGTGAACATTTATTTTCAGGTAACTTTTTGAAATTAGAGATGTCCATTTTCATTGGCACCCTAATGTATACTCATACCATGAGGTTGTGCACTGAAGAACCGAATTTCAAATCAATATTTTGGAAAAAACTGAAAACGTTATCTAAATAAGCACTATGTATAACATAAATTCTTTGAAACGAATTTGAGTTTTATGCACCAACCTTTGAGAGAGGCGAGTTTAAAAAATTACATAATTATATGCAGAATATTTCATTTTTTCTTTAGTTTTTATGTTTCTTGAGATATCTCTGCACCAAACTTCAATGTCTATATACAATTGAATGTATAATTAAATACTTGTGTAAAGAGCCGTGGGTAGACCTAGTATTAATTCTGTTATTTATGACAAACAAGCATTTGAAAAACAGGTATTTTGAAGCGGTGAACTCAGTACTTCTACCAAAACTCGACTTTATAATAACAGATTATTTTCAGACACAATTCTCGTTCAAGATTTTTCAACCACTTGCAAATAACATGTTTTTCCGTTACAGGAAATAAATGTTTGATACAGAAAATATGATGGAATGAAGACAGCCCTAAATCGAACTATTCCTTTCTCGAGTTTTGCTCTTATCAACACCTGAAATTCGCTATCCACTTTCGAACAAAGATCCATTTCGTTAGCGCAAACATAAAATGGAATAACAACGTTTGTCATTCTATAATTGTAGAACATATGGGAGTTGAATTTTCCGAATTTCCCCTTCTTTTCCTTCAAAGTTTTCCGAAAATTTTCATTTGTCATGTTTGGTTAAGATGTGTGTAATATTTTCATGGGACCCCCTCTCCATTAGAGAGGAGGGAGGAGTGTCATACCACCATAGAAACATTTCCCGTACCCAAAAACTCTCACATCCCAACTTTGTCTCCATTTGCTTGATTAGTACTCTATTTATGTAGAAGCTTGTGTTTCATGGCAGCCCCCTTGCTCTTAGAGAGCGGGTAGGTGTGTCGAACCACCATAGAAACATTTATTGCTCCCTAAAACCTCCATATGCAAATCTTGGTTCAATTTGCTTAATTAGTTCTCGAGTTATGTTAGTTATGTCGATCGGTTCAGTAATTTCTGAGTCTATAAGAATCAGACAGACAAACAGACAGAAATCCATTTTTATATATATAGACTAGCTGACCCGGCAAACGTTGTTTTGCCATGAACATTTTTTGGTGAAAAATATACGTTTGCTGTTTTCAAGATGGACGGCTAAATTTATAACTGCTAGAACCCGTTTATAAATTTGGAAAACCAAAGATACGCCAGACAACTTCATTGAAGGTGATGTACAGACGAATTTGGTAGCGCATTATTCCGTCGTTGTCATTTATTCGAGGAGAATTCACATCGGTATTTTGAATTTGAAAAACAGCAATATTTTTTTCATTAGTTGATATTTGTGAATGGTTGTCCGCCATTATCAGTACTTGTTCGCGACCGACAGCGCGAAAGAGGAGCAGTTATCCAACAAAGTCTTTTCCCTTTCCGATCCCTATCCTTATTCCCATCCAAATCTATCCCTCTCATTCTAAATGCAGTGTTTGGTGTATGACGCATCCGCAACCAGCACAGTAGCCCGACGCGAACGCATACAAACAAATACGTGCATGAAGAAGATTCCTACCAATATACCTCTCATTCCAAATCCAAACGTTTACCGTGTTAGACCGCCAAAATAAATACCGTGTTTAGAGATTGTTCCAATGTGTTTTAACTCTCCAGTGCAAGCCACATCCAATGGTCTTCCTTAAGTACCATATTCCGTGTAATTTCGTGTATAAACCTGAGCTATCATCCAGGCTTCCTTCAGCCGAAGGAACCCGCCATTATCCTCAATGGTGTGATCCACCATTTTTTGGTCCTTCGAGCCGGATTAGTGAACCACAGCCGTGGTAATTACAATGTGTTGGCTCAACCGAGCGCCCACTTCCGTTGCTCCCAGCAACTTGTGACTTGCAATCAACCGAGTGTTGTGTGTTTTTCCATGGCTTGTGTGGAGGAAAAAAGACGTTTCCAGTGTAGTGTTTCCCGAAAAATCCGTGTATCCCGTGAAAAGAAGAAACTAACCAACAAACGACGCCGTGTGTTAAGCGCCGTTCTGTAACGTGTCCGAACGTGCACGATCCTGAAATCGTGTATATACCATTGTGTGTGTTTTCAAGTGTTCTTTCTCTCCAATTCATATGATCTCATTGATGCAACACACACAAATGCAAGTGAATCCAAAAGAAGAAATGGCGGATGTAGAAAGACTGATTTATTTACGTGACAGTGCGAAGGCAAAAATAACGCGTATTCGAGGCGCAGTCTGTGGGGCGGTGAGTGAAATCGAAATTGATGCCGCAAGTTTGAGCGTTTATGCGAGAAATTCAAAACGTCATTTTGAAGAGTGTGTCGCCCTCCATCATCGAATATACGTTATGTGTCACGAAGATCATTTCAAAGAACATGATGAATGGTACCTTGATTTTGAGGCACACTATTACGAAACATGTGTCCTGGTCGAACGTATGATGCAAACGATGTGTCCGATCCCAGTTTCCATCCCCCAGCAAGTTGAATTTCCACCAATCGATCATCCCCGCATTATTGTTCAGCAGCAGCCATTAGCGGATCGCACATCTACAGATGAAGATGAGCCTGAGACTTTTTCGCGTTTTAATGCAGTGGCCTTTGACGATATACATTTTCCCACCGATTTTGAAGCAGATGCTAAGAATCTAACCGAAGTGTCAGTACTGAAGAACGATACCAGAAAGATGTGGAAAACATCTATTCCAGAAGCTGTGATTTTAACCTATGCCGATATCGTTGATGAAAGCTATGTCATCCCTGAATGCTATGAAAGTCCATCATGTGATTATGCCATTCAACCAACTTATGCAATAACGAAACCCAACAACGCGATGAAAGGTGCACATACCGAAATGTGTGCTATCAATGCCAAGCCATCCGGTGCCCTGTGTGTCGGTGCGCACCCCAACTATAAATTTGGAGTACTTAGTATGATATCCGTTCCTAAACGACAAGCCAAAATCCATGAGCTGAAAATATGTTACAACTACCTGCGTAAAGGACATCATAACAGCGATTGTAATTCATCCCGGAGCTGTCAACCGTGTCAATTTGTTTTCGCTGCATCCTTCCCCAAGACAGATGACGAAATGCGGAACATATTGAATGATTCCTGTCCACCACGAGAGGTTACCTGGAATTCCATTCCCCTCCATGTTCCAGTCATAGATACTGGGCAACTCGTGGTGATTTGTGCGATCCAATTCCGATTTAAGCCCGGGGGGAGTATGTTCGCGACCGACAGCGCGAAAGAGGAGCAGTTATCCAACAAAGTCTTTTCCCTTTCCGATCCCTATCCTTATTCCCATCCAAATCTATCCCTCTCATTCTAAATGCAGTGTTTGGTGTATGACGCATCCGCAACCAGCACAGTAGCCCGACGCGAACGCATACAAACAAATACGTGCATGAAGAAGATTCCTACCAATATACCTCTCATTCCAAATCCAAACGTTTACCGTGTTAGACCGCCAAAATAAATACCGTGTTTAGAGATTGTTCCAATGTGTTTTAACTCTCCAGTGCAAGCCACATCCAATGGTCTTCCTTAAGTACCATATTCCGTGTAATTTCGTGTATAAACCTGAGCTATCATCCAGGCTTCCTTCAGCCGAAGGAACCCGCCATTATCCTCAATGGTGTGATCCACCAGTACTTCTTCGTTGATATATTGGACATCCACTTACGCTTGCGTTCGTGTCCTTGGTGAAATCTTTGGGAAAACGCTTTGTACATTTTTCATCAAGGCTATAAAAGTTTTAAATCAACATCGGGCCATGAATCATGTTTGTGGTGACAGTATCGTACAGTCACTTATAATCCATCATTAGCAGACTCGAAAATAATTTTAAATTGTTAAAAATTGAATGGAAATTATTACTCGATATTGTTTACATACTATAGGGACATAGTCCTTAACTATTTTTCTATAAATCTCCTTGCATTTCTGCAAATACTTTATTCGTAATAAAGGGTGTGTCACATCAAATTGCATCACGGAAAAAACGCTGTAGAAATTTAATTTTTAGGAATTATATCTTCAGCTTTCGCTTATAATCATATAAGAGTGTATAGATCACGTTGGCCATGCTTCACTGTCAATTTTTCGTGAATTTGGAAAAATGTCGTCGAACGAAAAAGAGCGTCGTGAATTGATCCTGCGCACTCGTCCAATCCACGGTCAGCAGAGTACTAAAACGATACTTCGAGAACCTAACTATCGACCGGAAGGTGAAGAACGGCAAAAATGGATGCTCCGTCAGTGAAAAAGATCACAAGCGCGTAGTTAAGCAGTTTAGACGTGATCCGAGAAGTTCGGTCCGGGATGTCGCCAATAAGCTGAATTTGTCAAGTTCATTCGTCCAGCGGACCAAGCAGCGGGAGGGCCTGCGTACATACAAGGTTCAGAAGGCTCCTAACCGCGACGAAAGGCAAAACATGGTGGGGAAGACGCGAGCCCGGAAGCTGTACACCGAAATGCTGACGAAGCCGTATTGCCTGGTAATGGACGACGAAACCTACGTCAAAGCGGACTTTCGTCAGCTGCCGGGCCTGTTGTTCTTCTCCGCAGAGGACAGATTCAGTGTTCCGGAGGAGATTCGCAAGCAGAAACTATCCAAGTTTGCCAAAAATTACATGTGGCAAGCGATCTGCTCTTGCGGAAAGCGGAGCGCCTCCTTCGTGATGGCCGGCACGGTAAACGGGCAGGTTTACCTTAAGGAGTGCCTTCAGAAGCGGTTACTACCACTATTGAAGCAGCACGAGGGCCCGACCATCTTCTGGCCGGATCTCGCTTCGTGCCACTATTCAAAGGACGTGTTGGAGTGGTACGAAGCCAACGGGGTCACCTTCGTGCCAAAGGAAATGAACCCGCCCAACGCCCCGGAGCTTCGCCCAATAGAGAAATATTGGGCGATTATGAAGCAGGCGCTCCGGAAGAACCCAATAGTTGTCAAATCGGAGGCGGACTTCAAGAGAAAATGGATTTCTGTTAAAAAAAAACTACAACCTGACGTTGTACAGAACCTTATGGACGGGGTAAAGAGGAAGGTACGAGCATACGGGCTTGGGCTCGAAGTATGAATAAAAAGAAAATGCCAAAAGTTGTTTAATAGTTTTTATTTTACTGTCTAAAATTTTCAAAAGGATCGGTCTACTGGGCGAATTTCTATAGCGTTTTTTCCGTGATGCAATTTGATGTGACACACCCTTTATGAAATCATTATCAGAGACAATTCTCGTTCAAGATTTTTCCCCATTTGCAGAGCATGTGTTATTCTGTTACATAGAACTCATATTAGAGCATATTTTGGTTTTTTTTTCGGTAGGGTCTATTTTCATTATAATTGTTGTTTTAGAAGCGTGTTTATTCCACCCGGAATTTTTCTTTCTTTTTCGCACGGAACACGAAACACGAAGCTCAATGATATCTATATCGAATTGCGTTTCATGGTTGCCATATTTGCACAACCCGATTATATGATATGGCGATCGGGTTGATGTTGTAACTGGTCATCGAAGACTTCATTTTTTGTTTGAACAAAGGTGATGGTAATAGCAAAGGCAGGGTCGGCGTTGCTCATGATAGCGTCTCGCTAGTGAATGTATTTTTCCTCACTGTTTATTGTGTCGTAGGAATCGCAGTGGTTCGCTCTCTACCTCTCTACCGTTCGCAAGTAATTCTACGATCTGACGGCAAACGTAAGGAACTTTAGAAACGTTAGTATCATTGAAGAAGAAGATGTGTGTCAACGACGAACTCCAGATTATTGTTTCTTCTTCGAATCACGATTACTCGAGTCGCTGTGGAGTCTTCTACCAGGATTCCAGCAAAGTCTTCAACAACATGCGCATCTACACACATGTTCTTCTGTTATTTTATCAGAATTGATGATTGGTTGTCACCTTGGAATCCGAGCATGTATGATATGAAGAGTTTAATTGTGCTCATTCAAAAAGGCTTCCAGTTCGCCGACGATGCACCTGGCTTTAGCCGAACTGATGTTACTGGAGTATGTGTGGACGATAGTTGGATGAAGCGGACGTTGCCATCTGTCATTGAACAACGTAAATATATATTTGTTCTGTTTGGAAAACTACGGGTCAATTATTTGGACATAGTTTATACCAAAATACTAAAATCGCTATTAAAAATAGGTTATGGCACCTATTTCGCACCTAATCGCTATCAATCTGACATCCTTGAAACGCGATGCGAAGCCGAGATGAAAAATAGAAGGTGGGAATATTCACGAGTTTTGGAGGTGTTAAACTTTGATTGTATTAGTAGCCAGGAAGATAGGAAGTTCACATACCAGGCAGTTACTCAAATGGTACAAAATTGAATGTGTCAACGAATAACGTTGAAAGAGGATATACAGAAACTATTTACATAATTCCAAACAATATTTTTCGCATTATAAAAAAAACAGAACATGTCACGAACTTAAATTTTTTATTTGATTTCTTCTTATATCAGAAACAGTATTCTAATGTCTACTATGTTTGGATTTTAGAGCAACTTCATGGAGTGTTATCTTTTGTCAGCTATTGTAATTACTTTTTTAACAATTAAGGTGCTGAACACTTCATTCGTCTAAAACTAAGACACAAGCGGAAAACTTTTCGTCATACGGAGTCAATAAAATTTTTTTTTTATTGCATTTTACATGGAAAAAACTTCTCCGTCAATGGAACACAAGATTCTAACGTAACGAGAAGTAAACTTGAATTGAAATTAAGTTTAGAACCCCTCAATAATACTGAAATTTCATTTCCGTAAAAATGTGAGTTGGTCCCTTATGATTTTGAACGCTAGCATTGATTTAAGGAAAAAAACTAGCTCGTTCATTTTATCTAATTATTTTTACTTTTCATAACAACACTTTTCCTATGTAGTGGATTATTATAAGAAAAGTAACATACATAAACAAAATCTGTGACGTCACAGATTTCAAAATCTTCCCACCTTTCATTTTCCATCTCGATGCGATGCGATGTGTCAAATTATATGTAGTAAACATCCAATGAGGTACATATCGAGGTGGAGCAGTAGGCGAAGTATATCTGTATTGGCAAGCAAAATATCGTGTATTCGCATTCAATATGGAATGTATCGTAACAAAACAATGTTCAAAGTACTCACGGTTGCATGATAATTTCAGCCAAAATTCTCATGAAATCATTCAACTGTTTGTTTTTTAACAGATGACAATTGTATTGTGGCTTATTTCATGTATTCATGTAGTAAAATGGTCCAGAGAGCAGTCGTATACTTAGATCTCGAAAGTAGTAACATTTTCGATGAAATTTTTATTAATTTCCGATTATTTTTTCACAACACATACACCGACACGGAAAGCCTTCAAAACATCAACTTCGTAATGTTAAAATAATGAAAGTTCGTTTGTTTCTATGAACGTGGGGGATTGAAAATGGCACATTGAAATATCACTTTTATCCGTCTTTTTCGACGTGATTTCACACATAAAACACTTCCTGAAAATAGAATTTTCACATGGATGTGGTAGGCAATGAAATACAAACATAAAGACTGACGTCACTATTTGAGAAATAGTTATGGCAGCGCATGCTATGTCGCTTGAAAAACCATCATCTTCATTACCTTTTTTCAAACACATTGGTAAACATCTATGATTATACGTTTATTGGCGTAGTTCACTCCGTTTTGCTGCAATAGAACGAATGCTCGCCGTTTTCACTTTCTTC